>NW_022157886.1:0-23267 GCF_003316985.1 Fusarium coffeatum | reverse complement strand
AAAAAAAAAAAAAAAAAACAGTAACTTGGAGAACAGAAACCGCTGATCTTTGCATCCAATGGCAATAAGCTACCCTTCCAACTTTCCATGTGAAAAAGAAGCTGGGGTATGGTTCTGAGTTCTCTGACTGGAATGCAAATACCTCTAGGTCTTTTCCCAAATGGGGAGTTACACACAACGGTTTTTTTCCAACGTTGGATAAAATGGCGGAAGCATAAATAAATTAGTTCAAGTTGCATAAAAAGACGACATCGTGATTTCATCGAGAAGTTGAATCATCATCGATGAATCCCATTCATCATGGGAGATCCCTGTTCCTACTACTACCCTCGATCTATGTATGGTTCTCATATCGTTCGTCTGTTTTTATTATTACATACTGTTTGAGATAAAGTCAACTCTGTCTTTACTGTACGCTTCCGTTCAATAAGAAAGCCATTGTTTCAAAAAAACACCGATTGCCGTCTTGTCAATCACGGTAGTTTCAATTGGATCTGAGCCACAAACAATTGTGTTATGCACGGGCTTTTGTTTCCCTTGCTTGAGCTTCCAACACAGCCAGCCATCGTCAGGGCCTCACCAATTGGCGGAATTGACGGCCCCACTTCCCAGAAGCCCTGAAAGCCCTCTGTAAAAATGCGCTGTAAGCATCCGCTGGAGGTATCACGACAGAACCAAGCACCATCAGCCTATGATTGTCTCTCTACAGCTTTCTCCTCATCACCTTATTCCCACGTCACGCCTGCATATTCCTTGTCGCGAACAAATTAACATTCAGCCGCCAGAAGAGAGAGAACAGAACACAGCAGGGCAGCAACCATTGTCTCCCCCGCCTTGATGACCCAAACCTTGAACGTCAGCCAACCCTTCATCCCTGCATCCACGAACGAGGTATAACGCAGCTTCTCTATACCTCTTCGTACAGCATGTTGAGAACGCAACAGTAGAATCATTCCATCACCGCTTGGAAATCATTGTGCAGAACGAACAAGAGGAGTAAAAAGCCAAATGCCACTCTCACCGGTCATCTTCCCCAACCTGAACCCACAACGTAGCATCACCAGACCCTACATGTAGAAGTTATACTTGGTAGCATCCAATGATAAGGTACAACACCACAATAATAACCTTGGCCGTAACTTGTAAGGTAGCCGCGGTTCAGTACAGTAACAACGTCAGCTGTGCAGTTGCAGTTCCTCCTCATGTAGTCGCGCCCAATCCTCGGTTCAATAACACGTGGACGACCGAGCGCTTGTTCTCTCAAGTTACAACTTGAATACTTGCTGTGTGCTCTTCTGCCGCGCGATGAACCCTGCCCAGCCGCCGATTGTGTCAATCGTGCCATGCCAACTCTACCACCTCGTGATATATACTATCAACATGCCCCGCTACTTGGAGCTTCTGCTTTCTCTCAAACGTGCCGTCTCAATTGTATTGATCTGATATCCTACCAACTTTGAAACCACCGTCGTCATTGAATCTTTTCGTTCATCATCACCACTTTCTGTCGCTTGTTACGAGTCACACCCGCCTCACGAGGTCACAACCAACCAGCACCGTTGAAAGGCGGGCCAAAGTCTAAAAAAGCAACCAGCAACGGGGGACTTTGTTTTTCTTGAGTCGAACTTCTATTGGGCCCCTAGGTCCAAAAGTCAACAAGAAGAAAAAAACAAGAGTCAGCCATCGCTCGGCTTTTCACACTAGCTTCCTTTTGCACTGAGTCTGCCGGACACAGCCCACTTCAGAGACAAGAGGCAGAGAGAAGAAAACTCCACTGCCGAAACCGTTTCCTCGTTGATTCCTACCCAACCTAGTGGGGTCTCTGGTGTCGTTTTTTTCTTAGACTCAGAAGGAAAAAGCTGCAAGCAGAAACCAGAGCCCAGCGTCCAAGCCCAGGTCTTGGAAGGACCAGGACCCGCCCCGCGCTCGCACCTGCCACCCCTGTTCCCATAGCCCACCCACCTGCTAGCAACACACAACTTTCCGCTTCCATTAGCCATTCCTTCCCAGAATCCCACCCCGGTCTCAGTTTCCTTAGTCTTGGAGGGAAAGCAGAGAGCAACCCCCGGTCCCCGGATCCGCCGCCACTTGGCCCGACAGCAACAGCGACAGCGCAAAGAGTACGTACTCTTTTTACCAAAAACCCCCACTAAACCCTCCTTGGGCTGCGGTCACCACAGGCTGGGCTGTCTGTCTCTCTTAGACTATCATCCCGAGGCATCCCTCCAACTTCTTGTTTTCCTCTTTCTCTTCCCACTTTTTCCCACCCCAAAACAAAAACAACAACATAATATAGCAATCCTGGAGGAAATCATAGTCGACCGCTCGCTTTTTCGACGTCTCCCTATCCATCACGGCCTCGACCGTAAAGGCCGACATCATGTCGCCCAAGCTCAAGCCGCTGCTTCTGCCGCAGATGGTGGAGGATCGCCGCAAGTGGGAAGTACAACAAGTTAGCCCCGAGACAGACCTCTCATACGTCTACTACACAACAAATTCGTCCTCATCCGATGTTGCTTCACCACTCACTCCGACTTTCTCTCCTGGCAAGGGTCACTTCCGCATGTCCAGCTCGACGTCTTCTCTCGATCTGCCACCGCAATTGAACGAAAGTCCTGTATCTCCTACGCCATCGGTCCACACAAAACCACCAATGCGATCATTGCCCGATGTTCAAGAAGAGCCTTTGGAACCCGAACACAACAACTACGACGACGATGTCGACCGTAATAGTCTTGCTCCTTCGGACCAGTTTAGTCTCTATGACTGCTTGTGTATGTCTTGTTCGTCTGGTCAGGCCGTCATATCTTCCCGCAAGGATGCGTGTTTGGCCTGCCACCTTCGTAATCGTGGAGTTACTAACCCAGCCTCTTCCCGTGTAGGCGACAACCAATGTGAGCCCCGAAATAGTTCCGAGGATATCATGTTTGACGGCAACATTGTTGGCGACTACGATATCGACTACGACATGGGTTTCTTGAGTGACGGTGACATGCCCATGGACGAGCGCTCTCGCAAGAAGAGATCAGGTAGCGAGTCACCCTTTGCCGGCCTCACGTCACGCATCGGTGCCCGCTTCCCCAACATGTCTATCTGGAAACCAAACGGCCGTCGAGGCAACCCGATGATGTCGCCCAGCACCGAACTCAGCTTGGAAAGCGTTGTACTGTCTGGAGGTCCTTCAAGTCGGTCGTCATCCATGTCTGCGCCCTGCCGACCTGGTCAGGAGCGCGCGATGGAAAACACTGGACTCCCTACTCCTGCAGTATCTTACTATGGAAGCACCGAGAGTATCAACCTACCCGCACCTATCGACATCGAAAAGGCGCAAGCTCTTGTCGAGCGATCCGACCTTGAGCGAGAGCGAGGCATGGCCACAACACCTCTACTACCTCCATTAATGACCAGTCCTCTCTGTGGACCCCCGCCAGAGTCTCCTCTCCAATCACCAACCATCGCACCACCCTCTTCGACTACCGAAGTCCCTTCGCCAGTCCCTTCTGCGACACAGTTCCCTCGACCATCTCTTAGCACGAAGCCTTCAGTGTCATCCTTCCGCTTTGGATGCAACAGCCCTGAGGTTCCACTACCCCTCCCATCGATCCTGCAGGAGCACGACGAATGGTCTGATCGCCTTGGTCATGCCAACTTCACCATCACCCCGCAGCCTTATCAACCCGAGTCCGTAAACATGGAGACCCTCCATCAGCTGCGCAACGATTGGGACACTGCACGATGCAACTACACCAAGCACCTTGTACGCACGGGAGAGAACTATGGCGAGACCAGCAAGATCTATGCTCTTACCGAGGCCAAATGGACCGACATCGAAAAGCGATGGAGGACAACCCACGATGGACTCATGGCCCAGATCGTGGAAGCTACCAGCTCTGCTCCCGGTTCAACAAGTGGTTCACGAAGCCGCAGCCGCGGTCGTGGACGAGCACGAGCCAACAGTGGCGGTTCCATGCTTGGTCGACCCCCTCCCCTGGACGATGTCTTTGCTGGTATGCAATGGAAGCGCCTCGAGGATGGACTGCCCAGCGCTATTCCCCGTCTGGTGGATGCGGATGGCAAGTTCCCCGCCCGAGGCGACGAGGACATTGTAGGACCTATGCAACGGGACGAGGTGATGCTACGGACGCACAGTGAGGAGCGCAAGAGCGCACGATTCTGGAAGAGCCTCGCAGGCAAAGTTGGCCTGCGAAAGTAATTCCTCTCGACCGATCTAACGATTCAACTTAATGACCTACGACATGACGACTAGACCACACTAGAAGTCATTGATGAGCCAGCTATCATGGGGTTGCTTGGCGTTTTATCTTCTTTCATGTCTTTTTTTGCAACAACAATTTTTTTTACAGAGATACCCCGACTCATGTCATTCCTTTTCATTTTTTGGGACATTGAACCCGATATAGCCACGACGGCATACCAACCACATACCTTCGGTCTTATGGAGACCTGCACATATTGTTTATTGTTTAGAGATGTACATAATTGGAAAGTGCGGGGCGTTGAACAGAGGAACAGGAACACCTGGATAACGAAAAAGCGAGAGAGAAAAGTTTAGAACGGGAAACTTGGGTACCAACAAAACAGTGCGCAGAGCCAGCGCTGGAGTTTTGATTTCACTTTTTTCATTGTTTCCTGTGCACGACATTGCACAGACACACACAAACATTTATCCCCGGGCAAGGAAGAAGCAAGGGAACATGTGCACAAAGTGTGTATCATTTTGCTTTTAGGCGTACTGGATTGGGTGGTGGATGAGGGGACGATATTAATGGCTGTCGACATTGGACAGCTTCTCCGGCCTTGCAGTGTTCAAGGTGACGAGGAGAATTCAGAAGATGATTCAAAAATAATAAAAAAATATCTAAAATACCTACTGTTTCTCATGACTGTGACTGTACTGTACCTTGGCTGATTGATGATAGCTACTTTGGAGGTTGGCGTACTGCCTGAGTGACGAGAACTAGGAGAGAGGTTGATGGTAACTACGAGGTAGGTTGACAGCATGCAGTGAAAGGCCCCTTGAAGTAAAAAAAGTCGTGATCCCAAACACGGTTCACCCAAGCGAAGCGAAGCACGATAACCTATCAATCAGTTTCGTTTCCCTCTTGGTGACACCCTCAGGCGGACACGACGCGACCCTCCATCATAAACTAGGCACCCCCTCTTTTTGGTTGCTATGGCCCCCTCATTTTGGACACGAGAAGTGTGAGTGTTTGTATTCGTGGGGGTTGGGCTTATCTGTACGGATATTGGTGGTGTTTTTATACGGTTTTAAATGTATGTGTGTGTGTGTATGGTGTCTTGCTTGTAGGTGTTTTGGTGGTTGGTGTCTTGTATGGATTTGTCAGGTTGGGATACAGTGGCAGAACGCCATGGCTTATGGTTCGTTTCAAAACAAGAGGGGGGAAAGATGAGCCGTGGTTTTGACAGCAGCATCTGATGTTTCACTTGTAATGCGGGTTGTCGTTTATGAGGGTTTTATTTACACTTTTCTTCATCCTACTATCTTTGTGTGTGTGTTGGTTGGTGGAAATGTGAGATGTGCGGGCGAGACGGGTAGATGCATTGATCGGAAACTGAATGCTTTATTTAGATGCGAGGGGAAGTAGGAGGTGAGGTTGTGTTAGAGGGGATGTGAGTGAGGGAGGGAGGTGGGAGGTTGGAGTGACGTCTGACATGTGGGGGTGGGACGGAGAATCCTTGTGAGTGCAGCTTTGCATTTGACATCCTGGACTTTGTGTCTCTGTTTGAGTGTAAGTGAGCAAGACATTATGAGTTGGGAAAGTCAGTAGAGAGTGGGGAGTAAGTGAGACTATTGTGAGTATTGGACTGGACTGATGGATCTGTATTTCGGGATCTTGCTTCAGAAGGATGAATTATTGTTGATATTGGGGTGGTGTGGCTCGGATGGCAGGTGGTTGGTTCAGCCACCCGTCAAGTTTGGGAAGCAAGGAGGATGGCATTTTGCTACAGTCAGGCTTTTACCATGGTTAACTGAAACCGACTCAGCGCCATACCTGAAAATACTTATGACTTGACATCGTGCTGAATATATGGAGGGCTGGGAATACTACTACCGACAGCTCCGTTACTATTACAGGAGAATTGTTGATGAGGACGGCTTGTAAGGTGACTGGCTCCCTATTCATGCTGGGATGATAGCTCATATTGAGATCTCCAGACTGAGAAGGAAAGATTCTGTGATTTGGGTACTTGTCATATATAGAGAAACCAAGGTTACAAACACTACTGACACCAAGAACCTCACTTCGTACGTTGGGACATCTGGAGTAAGGAACCCTCTGATCGTAGAAACGACCGCCCGGTGTTTCGTCCTCGACATGCTCAAGCCGCGTCCTTACATCTTAAGGACTCTTTCCAACACCCCAGACCAGCAAGGGCGCTGCATAAGAAGGAGCCCTCTCCTTAGTCCGCCCCAACTATGTCCCAGTTGGTGCATCACGATGGGATGGATCGGTCAGTAGAGATCCATTTCAGTCAACAACCGGCGGATCCCAAGATGTTTCTCGACGATTGTGATCAACAAAATAGATCCTCCCACTTTGCTCATCTTGTCTTATCTCCCAACCGGACGGTAAATTACCCCCCTGATGCCAAATGGTCTTCAGAACCCCGATACTCATCTCAACGCCTCTTGCATATTGATCCGGTGTTGGATCTCTCATCTCAACATAGCCCTTACTCCTCATTTCCGGACTGATGGCGCCAAGAAGGGATTCAAGACTATTGTACGAGCTTTCGGGCATGACATGGAGCAGGCCGTCATCGTAAACGTGTTCCACCATGGTCTGGCCATCATCTCGTGTCTCGTATGGCGCTGGTCCTTGGCCCTCCCATGGCAGTCGTCTAGACCATTCGTTGTCTGCGTCGATGACACTCGCTTCTGAGCTTGATGCTAGTGCGAGTTCGTCAGTAAAGTATGAATGAAAGATACTTTGAGAGTCTTACAATCGAGTATGGAAACGTGGATGCTAGTATGGCCCTTTTCCAAAGCATTATTCACACGGAGCACCAGCGCCATACTGGCGCCTTTCCCTGCCGTCTTTGCTCCCTTCTGTACTAGGGCAGCTATGATAAGCTCAGTGTTCTTTCGGAAAGTGGCCGTCTCCCGTGCCCCTAGCTCCCTGACTGTCCGTGGAGGCGGGTCATGCATGCGATGTACAGCAAGCCCCAAAGCCGTGATGCCATGTTCGCGACGAGGACTTAGAGTTTCTATATCAACATCTGCGCCTGATTCAAGGAGGATCTCGACACATGCTATGTTTCCAAGACCGCTGGCAAGATGTAGAGCGGTTCCATTCATGGTGCTTTCTACTGCGTTGACCTTTTCTGGGAACAACTGGATGATGTACCTTAACATCGCAGTCTGGGTCGAGATGGCGCCGGTGTCGGACAATGGTGGTTTCGTCATCAAAAGATGAGTTATGAGCGAATTTCCAGTTTGTGAGTTGGCGATGAATGCGGGTTTGCCATATCTCTGCACGACGTACTCTAGGCGGTCAAACCCAAAGTCCATTTTGTATACGGTCAAAGCATGCACCAGCTTGGCAAAGGCTGTAAAGCCGTTCTCCTGATCTGGCCCCAGCAGTCGATCCATGTCAGCACCGACAGCCATCATCTCCATGACTGTTTTAGCCCCGTTCAAGGTAGGATTTCGCATCAGCGCCCACGTGAAAGGAGTTGATCTGTCGCGGGCCCGATCGTAGATACTAGCTCCCCTCCTGAGCAATTCTTCACAGTATCCAGGCCATTCTTGTGTAACAGCTGACTGAAGAGCCCCTCGACTTGCCGAGCCTCTCAACTCAAGAAGTGCCGGGTATTCGTCCACGAGAATCAGGAAAATATGGCGTGAGTCAGAGTAGATAGCTCGTTGAAGTGCATTATACCCGCCAAAGCTCTCTGCATTTGACAAGATCGGTAATAACTCCACTCCGCCCTCTTTAAGATGTGTGATGAATAGCCTGAAAGCTTCGGTATCTCCAGTACAGACAGCGTGGGACAGGGCCGTAGACTGAGGCTCATCGTGTCGAGTCCTTTGTATCGGATCCGCTCCGTGTTCCAGAAGAAATGAGCAAGTCCGTTCTTTCGCTTGCTTGAAATTTGCTCGATGCAGATATCTTCTATCGAGCAATAGCCGCTTATCTGCGTCCATTGCTTTGAGGAGCAACCGCGTGTAATTTTCCGGCGTCATTCCTTGGAACGGCTCCTCAAGTACAAGATCCATCTCTACTGCATTAGTGCCTGCCATAAGGAAGCGGGTTTGTAGCTGTAATGTGTTGGGAGTATCTGCAACCCCTAGTGATTGGTTCACGGAAGACGGGTAGAGTTGTACTGCTAGTTTGAGCATCTTGTCGTGGTTCAGGGAACAAAGTAAAGTAAGAAGACCGCAGTAGTCTGCCGGACTGATCTGAAGTTCAGGCCGGGAATGCGATTTGAGTATTTCTTCAAAAAGAATTGGTCGGTTTTTGAACACCGCCCACATTAGAGGTATACCCGCCCCCAATGACATCCTGTCAGTTCGTTCTGCCAAAGTATCGAGGGCTACTTCACCCAAGCTTGCTCCGCGATCGAGGTAGCGAGGGAGAAGACCGGCCGCATCATGGTCGTCCATCATGGAAAGACAATGGGCTATACTGAGACCCTCAGTGCTGATATGGCCAACTTGAGCTCCATGATCCAGGAGAAAGGTGGCAATCTCGGGGTTGTTGGCCCGCGTGGCATAAAATATCGGGGTCTCATTGCGAAAATTGGTGACGTTGATATCAGCTTTGGCCTCAATCACTAGATATTTTACGAGATCTAGCCGTCCAATCGCTGAGGCTACGTGAAGGGCCCGCTCTCCAACCATCTCGCTACCAAACCGAGCCTCTACTTCAAGGTCAACAACTGCTTGATCAGCATAAATGGGACTCATGATCCTCTCGAGGTATGGCTCGATACGAATAATCTGTGGCTCTGATCGGCCCCAAGCCATCTTTTGAGCCATACTCCCAGCTATAGTCGCCAGTTCAGGATCGGAAGCTTGTAAGCATGAGAGGTTTGAGCGGTAGCCGGCAAGAACAGCGTGGGTGTTCCAGAGTCTCCTCGGCACAGTTGTTTGAACACGACTTCCGGTAGATTCTTCCAGAGGACAGAACCAGTACTGGGCATTGCCTTCGTGAGACTGAGCGGCTAGAGCGAGCCACTCTATAGCAATCGATTCAACCACAACTGTTCCCAAGCCGAGAAGGTATGAAAGCGCGATATTTAGTGCTATAGGAGCAAGCATCTGAAGTTCCGGCTGTGTCCATAGTTGTGACCGGCTACGGCCTTCTTCGGCTCGCACGTAGTCATACAGGGCCTCCTCACTGCCTGTGAAGTTCTCGTCGACATCGCGTGCAATAATTGGACTTACTCTTGCCTTTATATCATTGCCTATTGCGAGAAGGGTTTGTAACATCTTTTCCTTGAAAGGTCGAGATCGATACATGTATGAAGGCTGAATGGCCTGTAATGATGTCAGACCAAGTCTTGAGCTATCAGATACGTTTGAAGACCTACCAGTAGTCCCGGTATGGGCCGATTTTCCCAATAAGAGGGATCATACATCGCCGTATCAGGGAGGTCTGTTAACCTGCGTATCATCAGTCAGGTATAGCCACATGCCACTTGAAAAGTACTTTTCCATACCCAGACAATCTGCCATTCCCTTGCTCCCTTAGTAAGAGCAAAAGGTCCATGATTGACAGCCGCGATGACGGCTGGCAAGGAAGAGAAGATGTGAACAAGAGAGCGAGCGGAAGCGATGGTAGACCGTCACCCAGAAGTGATACAGAGTTCATTGCAAGACGTAGAGGGCTTTCAGGGTGATCATCAGGATATAGTTTGTGCAGCAGAACCACCTTGGCTTTATCGTCAGGGGTCATGCAATAACGAATACGGGTTTCCAGGAAGCTTCCACCCTGTGGAATCCACCCCGAGGGACACCATATCGTTGCAATCACTATACCGAATGAGTATGTGTCCGCCAACTGCCAATCGATGTTCATTTCGCCGAGAACCACCTCTGGCGACTGCCATACTGGTGTTCCTGTTGTAAACCTCGCTGATGCATACGTTGAGGCTGGGGCTACACCACTGAAGTCGGATATCTTTGCGACTATACCACGGGAAGGATGTTGGCACAGAATAATATTTCCCGGCTTGACATCGCCGTGGGTGAGACCGAGGGAATGTATGATGTGAAGACCAAGGGCGATATCGATTGTCAGGTTTGTCTTTCTCTCAATAGTTCCGTATGATCGTAGTTGCTGCAAGGAATCCTCGAGGGTATCTGAACCATAAGTATTTGTTTCATTCTGAAAAGCGATAGTATGTGTACTTACTGTAGGTCGCTAGCTCCAGACCAAGTGCGGGAACGATGCTGTTACCATCCCAGCCGACAAATAGTAGCCTGCAGATGTTCTCATGTTTTCGCAACTCTGGATGACAAAACACTCGCAGCTCTTGGAGCAGCCACGCATGTATCCTTTCAGTGCCCTCCTGATCGGCGCCACTCGTAGTTCTGGGAGCCTGATGATATCTCTTACAAGCAACTAACGTTCCTGCCACCAAACCAGGTTAGTAACGTTGATGTACCTAGTTTCTGCTTGGGTGGGTAATAAATGAATAGGTTACTAACCGGCTGGACAATCTGGTGACACATCCTTCTCAATTTGCAGCACTGATACGTTGCTCGAAATTCCATGACCCAAGAAAACTGACTGAGGTACTTTACCCCCTGTGACTGAGGCAAATTGACCTACTGGGAGGTCATAGTGAGGTATTTCAAATTGGATGGCCAGAACGAAGAATGAGAAGACGTCTGGTGTAGTCCTTTCAGAGAAGAGAGATTCTTGTTCTCCTAGTGTAAGATCTGCAATGGACGTGACCAAGGCAGCGTCGTCATCACTTGGATCACCACGGACGATGGAAGATAGTTCAGGCATCTCGGTCAACCCGGTACTTGGACGATAGAGAGAAACCTCTGATGCTTCCAGTTTCTGAAGGGATCATTTTCGGATGTTGGGTATGGCATCAACCAAGACGAGGCTGCTATCTGAGCGGGGTTGGGAACACCTGCATGATAGATAAGCAGCCACATTTTCTAACCATGAAGCCTTCCATCAACCTTTCTCGCACTCAGATGTGACTATAACCACAGCAAAATCCTGGACTATCTCAAATTGATACACAATACCCCAAACGATGGATCCAGCAAGTGCCACTCTCACTGCCGTGAGCTTACTTGTAGCCTTCAAAGGCGCAGTAGATAGCTATGTAATGTTGACAGACATCTTCGCCTCGGACCCCGGCCTCAATTACCAGGCTCTACTGTACAACATCGAGCAGATCATACTCCAGACTTGGGGCGAGAGAATGAAGATTGCCGACACAAAAGAGTGCCTCATAAACAACGAGCCGCCTCTCATTCAAGACGCCGTTGGGAAGATTATGGCCGAGATCTCCACTACTCTTGATGCAGCGGGCGAATGGATCTCTAAAAAGTACTCGATCGATCCTCCTGATCCAAACAAGACGCAAATGAGTACCGCAACCAATGACTTCAATACCAACAGCCCATGGATCGCGAAACTAAAGGAACAGCAACACAAGTTGAAAAAGTTGCAACGATTTAGCTGGGTTGCGAAAGACAAGAAGCACTTTGAGGAAATCAACCAGAAACTCGCAACTCTAAACCAGAAGCTCCATTGTCTTGTGGGTGCCTGCGATGAGACGAGGCTAGTGACGGCTATCAGCGACAAGTTGGATTCCCGTTTGTCTCTGGCGACTCTATCGAGCGGAGGCAACCAAGCATCATCCACGTTACTCGGTCTGGTCAGCCGTCTTCAATCAATCCAGGAGGAGGACGTTGAGGCAGCATCAGCTCGAGTCAAGAGTATCCCCGCAGAATGCATCCAGCATCTAGACACCGAGAACCAGAGAAAGGATATCCAACGAACACTCGCCAGCTACCAATCCACTACTTCACTACCTGAGACAGTCCTCCTAGAATGGAAATACATTGAAGCGTGGAATAAGGAACAGTCTCAACTTATCAAACGGATCCGAGCCTTGGGTGCTCTTTTGAGTACCGGAAATGCTCAAAACTTTCACAGGCTCGACTGTCTAGGTATCTTTGACGATTTAGACCACGAGAAACAGTTTAATGGGTCACGACGTATTGCACTGGTCTATAAACTTCCGCGATCCCGCACGCTTCCACAGAAACCTCCGAGTCTACTGGATATTCTCAAACTCGCAAAAAAGGATCGAACTCGTCCACCATTAGGACAAAGATTTGAGCTGGCTTACCAACTTGCCTCTGCCATATCTCTGTTCCATGCAGCAAAGTGGATTCACAAGTCCTTCAGCAGCGACTGCGTTGTGTTCCCAGGTGCAGCGAATTCCATTACGGACCCTGCTATCGTTGGATTCCAGTACAGCCGTCCAGCGAAGGATGAATCTCTTGAGAAGACGTCGGGACTCGTGCGTTCCGAGCTCCAGTTATACATCCATCCCAGCGTTGAGTCAGGGTGGACCAAAGCCAAAGAGATATATAGCTTAGGTATTGTCCTCCTTGAAATCGCATACTGGAGGCCTATTTTTGAAGACAATTATCGCAAGATGGTGGCGTTAGACGTGGTGATGGCTCTAAAAGGTGAGGTATGTGGTAAGTTTGGCCAGGACCTTGAAGGCACGGTGGGAGAAACTCTTATGAGCGCTGTGCGATGGTGTCTATCCTGCCCTGATGATTATAGAGGGCCATATGCCGAGGCAGGGCTGTCGACCTTGTTCTTCCAGAATGTGGTAGAGCCACTGTCGACGCTCAAGGCATGAAAAAGAAGTGGCTAGGTATATGAGGAGTTATAGCTGTGTCGTTGGGAAAGGGATGAACTAAAATCGGCCAATTTGCTTGGAGGGATTTCACCAGTAGAAGCTATCAAAGACTTAGATATGCGTGTTGCCATACTCCCTTCCCACCCATCTGATTCGCAACCTTTTATTTTCAACCTCTTTCCAACCTCTGATAGGTTATTGTAAATGTCAACTAAGATAGATCTAGAAGCTTGAACTGAGCTTGAAACAGTTCTATCGGATTGCTGCAGATTCGCCACTCAACGTCCTGCACATCACGATCATATCATCAAAGAGCACATTTGAGGCCATCCCTCTAGTCTAGACTGGGGTTGATTGCCTTATGGCGAACAGTAGACTAAGATGATATAGGAAAGTAACTCCTGGAATATCAGGAACGCCTTGAACTAGTTTCATTAGCCAGCCTTATATCCTCGGATAATGGCCAAAGGGAAGGCCTTGTTCCACCGGCTATCGATCTTCAGCTGGAGAATTATACAACAGGTTGATTCGCGGGAGTAGTTCCGCCAGCCTTGACCACGGCTTCATGCATCACTAGCGCTCAGCCATCATGGAAGTAGACCCTTCTTCAGCTTAATCCAAACAATGTCTCAGAACTTCAACGGACGCTTCCACATTAGGCCATTTATACTGATGAGACCATGTTTCCCGGATCCTACTTAATCTCCTGGGCACGCCTTGAATGATCTCATATGGTTTTTGTATCTCAGGCTTTGTAGCAAAAATGGACAGTAATGGCTACTCCAGGTACGACTCAGATATGTTTTAAGTCGTGTATCTAACAATATTCAGGATTCAGCGGCGGTGTCCCACGGGAAAACAACGCCCCCGAAGTCTTTGATGGAAATTTACCACAGCTTGTCCCTGATAACGTGGTAGAGAATGGAGCTCAAGATGTTGCGAAAGTCGAGACAGCCTCCCAGGTTATTGAGAGCCCTGCAGGAGAGTCCAAGCCACCTCTCATTTGCGGTACAGAGGAACAATCTAGATCACGGAGAACATGTCAACTAACCATGATGATTTGAGTAGGGATAAGAAAAAAAGTCGTTTATATTGCTCTAGCTGTTGTCCTTCTACTGGTCATTATTGGCAGCATTGTGGGAGGTATACTGGGGAGTCGGAGACATTCTAGTTCATCCACTGCAGAGATTGACATTGCGACAACATCTAAGAATCCAAGCAGCACGTATGTGGTCCTACGAACCAAGGAAGGATTCCCAACTGACAATCATATAGTTCGTCCTCTGGCGAGACGGCCATTCCGACACCCTCCCCAGATTCAAGCACGACAGATCTAAGCATGTAGGTGGTTACTATCCGTCCAAGGCATCTACCTGCGCTAACCTACCTATCCTCCAGCTCAATAACCACAGAAGAAACCACGACTCCAATCCCGACTACGTCCACAGCTACATCGACATCCAGCGCCCCATGCAGCGAAGGGACGGTCGCCGCCGGCGAAACACAAAACTACCTTGGTCTCTGCAAATTCTCGTGCGCATACGGATACTGCCCACCGGGACCCTGTACATGCACAAGTCACGGCGATGGAAAACCTTTACCTCCGGAGACAGGGGTTCAAGGGTGTCCTCTTCCTGGTTCAAGTGAAGGATATCGTGGGTTGTGCTCTTTTGCTTGTAACCATGGGTATTGTCCGCCGGGAGCTTGCACCACAGAGTGCTCAGAATAGACAGGCGGGTTGGGAGAACATAGGGCGCCAGATCTTTTTAATGCAACAGCTATGCATGTCTGACACCAGGTATATATATTAGTACGATCTTGAAATTTTAGAAGAAATCTATGTCCGTCTCTTAGGCTAGGCAGCTGGAGGTGCGGGATGCCCACAACCGGGACGTCAAGGAGATAACATCTGTAACAAAAAGTGGCATCTAAAAACGCCTTACCCATCAATTTTCCCTAAACAGCATCCTGCTTCAATAGCGCGCCACGAAGTCCAAGATGCAGGCTTATAAGTGGTTGCGCATTTGCGGCTGAGGACCCTGGTACAGGCTGAAAGAAAAGACATAGATCAAAACATCAGCACTTAATCTTTCAGCATATCAAGTCACAGGAACCATGTTGCATTGGAGGGATTGACAGGGGAATAGAGAGAAAAGAGAGACTATTAAATGCCAAGAGGGGTCTGCCCTCTTGGTTTCCCCCGCTTCTGCCCTTTCGTGTAAGTCAAGATGGAGCCTCAACGGGTTTTGCAACATGCGAATACTATGCCTCAAGGTTTATCGCATCAGAGATCTGTTGCTAGAAAACCTGTTGGAAACCCGTCTGTAGGGTCGCCGCAGATTGTTTCGCTTCCACATCGGCCTGCGCCTCAGCAGCAGCACTCGCAGGGCGGTTATCCTCCTCATGTCCAACAGCAGCAGAGTCAGATCCAACAACAGCGGCCTCAGTCTTACCATCCCAGACAGCAGATTCATCCTGGATATCAACAGATTCCAAGTCAAATCCAAAATGCTCAATCTGTCATTCAGTCCAGTCAGAGTGTACAGCAGCAGGTGCAACCGGCTCAGCACCTTCCGCACCAGCAGTCAGTGCAAACCCAGCATCATCAACATCAGGCCCAAACGATTCAACAACAACCTCATCAACAAGTATCTCAGCAGCTGAACCAACAACAACCACAGACACCAATCCAGCATGTCCAGGGACAATCTCAACACCTACCATCCCCGCAACAGCTGCAATCACTTCAACAACAGCACGCCCAAGGACAGCAACAGCAGCAAGTGCAAACCCAAAATCCTCATCAACCTCAACCCCAAGCGGCCCAGCAGCAACCGCATCAAGTATCGCAACAGCTAGCACAACAACAATCACAGGTTCCGATTCAAAATGTCCAGTCGCAACCCCAATACCAGTCACCCCTGCAGCAATTGCAGCAATCACTGTTGCAAGAGTACGTCCAAGGGCAGGAACAGCCGTACCAACAACACTCCCCAATACAACAACAGCAGATCCCGACACAGAATCAACACCTCCAACAACAACTTTCCAGTCCGACAGGCTCAGCTCCAAACATCGCGCAGCAGGCAGCTCAGCCCACACCCCCAAACGTCCAACAAACACAAGCACTGCCGACAAGCTCAACTCCTCAACTTCTGCATGCCGACCCTGGCCAAGCGAACATCAATTCGTCCATCGTCGATCACGGAAGACCTGCCAGTGTTACCAGTAGTAGCCCTAGTATTGCCACGCCTGCCACAACTGTCGCAAGCGTTGCGTCGCCAGGTGTGATAAGCACTCCAGCATGGGATCCCAGTGCTGCTCCTCCGATTCAACAAGTTCCGGCAGTCGATATCAGGCGTACATCTACCGGACAACCCAAGCTGTGCAATCATTGTCGAAAAGGTGAGTGAGCTTGGCTACAGTCTGAGCATATTGGCTTACCATCATAGCAATCCCGCTCAATGTATCGGTCTATACCTGTCTCATCTGTAGCACCGCGCATATCGCGACAAGCTTCTGTGTCTGGTGCTTCACCTCCAACACAGTCAACACTTCCCACAGCCACGACAAGTCTTATTACGCAACCGAATCTGATCCCCGTGTCCAACCCTCGGTGCAAGATGCCACGACGCACATGTGGACGATCCGAAAGAATGTTTCTGGGAGACTTTGGTACACACACAATGTCACTGGGCTCAAGACGCATCTCAAACCTACAGCAGCGGCTTTGTCTAGCTTCTCGGGATTGCCACCGGGCTGGGATGAGCGAAGAACACCTGATGGTCGGACGTTTTACTTCAACAAGAGATTGGGAACAAGCGCTTGGACGAAGCCAGCCAATTCTCTGCCCGACGGCTGGAAGGAGTTGAGAACCCCAGACGCCGTGCCATTCTACGTCAACGAACAACTGGGCCTGTCAACGTGGGATCGACCAGGACAGCAACCACGACAGACGAAACAGGGCAATAAAGTAGTAGTCAGACGGAGGCCTGCACCAGGACAGCCAAACACCCCACAGAATGTCGGCGACAATATCCTTAATGCTACGATTAACGCAGCCCGACTCACTGGTCAAGGTGTCGAGTCCGCCAGCAGACAAGTCGGAAAGCTAGGAAAGAAGAAGAACTGGAGGAAATTGGGAAGGATGCTCAATCAAGTCAATGGAATCAACGGTGATAATTCAGGAAGCGACTGTGAATACAATGATTATAATGACGACAGTGGTTTCGGTTTCGGCGATGACTCGGGCGGCTACCAAGATCAACAACAAGGGCAGTTCCAACAGGGTTTCGACTATCAGCAATCCTCTTTCTCAGAGCCTCAGCAGTCCTTCGATTTTGGAGATAACCAACAACAACCGACGTTCCAGCAGCCTGGGTATGAGCAGCAGACGACGTTTGAGTACTCTGTGCAGTCAGGCTATGAGCAATCTTCGTTCGACCAACAGCCCGGGCAGTTCAGCGTCACGACTGAGGTTTCTTACACGACCGAGTCGCAGCCGTCCTTTGAACAACAGACCTTTGAGACGCAACAAGATCAATACAGTCAGCAAATATACGAGCAGCAACCTGGTATCCAGGATCAGCAGCAACCCATGTTCGAGCCGATGATGACCCAAGAGTCTATCACCATAACTTCTCAACAGGCTGAACCATTCGAGCCTGTTCCACCTCTCCAACAGCAGGATTGCATGCCAGCACCTATTCCACAGGAGACTTATGTACAGCCGACGCCTCAACCTCTGTACCAAACATCCGTACAACAGACATATCCTACCCAGCAATTCGTCTACGAGCCGGCCCAAGTTCAGATGCAACAGCAACAGGTCACCGTCTCTTATCAAGTGCCCACGTACACTCTCGAGCCAGCACCGACCGTCGTACCTCAGATGCAAACACCACAGCCTGTCTTGCCAATTTACATCCCGAATAACCAACCTGAGATCATCACCAGCGACGCGCATCTAGTCGAAGTCCCTGGTGCACCTGACACTACAACCCTCGTATTAAACAGTGGCTATGGTGGTAACGACATCCTCGCCGGTACAAGTCTGGCCGCAGAACGAAACGTTGTAGTGTCGCAACCACCGCAAGATGATGTCGTAGTCCAAGTTACTGTCGGGCAGACGCAGTCGCCCTTGGTGCAGACAACATGTGGACCAGAGTCAGTGGTGGTTCAAGAGTATAGTACTGTGGGAAAGACAGATGCGTTTGTGTCTGTTGATACTGTGGCGATCGAGAATAGCTTTGCTACGACTGCGGCCAATAACTGCAAAGACTATATCTAGGGATTGAATGCTCATTCTGTCTTTGCTTGATGACGCGACGGTGTTTGGAGTATACGAGCTTGGATGTCCATCAACATGAATTGGAGTTCTTGGAATACGATAGCGTAGCAATGTCTTGATCTTTTTCTCATTATCATAATCCAATATACGAGATCGCTTTCTATCTGTATGCCATACAATCTGTCCAAGCCAGTACCCAGAACATGTCGAGCCCAATTCCACTTTATCCACTCTAGGCCATCTCATAACTATCGACCCGTTGACTATCCCCACGTTTGATCTTCCTCCTCAAATCCCTGAGCGTATTCCGCTCCTCCTCCTCCTCCCCAATCCAAACAGGTTGAAAACTCTTCTGCCACAACCACCATCCACCCCCCGTGATAAGAGTAACAGGAATCGCAATAACAAAATACATCCAAATCTCTTTCGAAACAGTCCACTCACCAGTATCATCACTCACATTAAAAAACGACATACTGAAAAGTGCAGAAATAAACGTCGCCGGTAGAAATGTTAGTGTTACAAAGGCAATCGTCTTCATCGCTGCGCTGTCGGTTTGTGTCGCTTTGCCGATCTTAACGGCGATGCGAGAATCGTACTGCGCAACGCTGTGGAAGGCGAGTTGGACTTCGTTGAGCAGACGTTCTTTGTTTGCGCTGGCGCGATGGCGGAGACTGGAGAAGATATGGTCGTACCACAGTAATCGCTCTCCAACACGTCGATATCCTGCACCCTTCCCCATCTCTTCTTGAAAAGACTTGTGCTGCGCAATAATAGAAGCAACAGTCTTCTCTGCCACCTCCAATGTCTCCGAGACGTGAATAGCATGTCTAGCCGTATCGTGCATAAACCTGTACTTGGGATTCGGCTTTTTGCTGTTCTCTTCTGTTTCGATACCGCGCACACGGTCACGGACGGCCCAGACGCTGTTGTCTTGTAGGGTGGATAGCTGCTCTAAAAGATGGAGGTAGAACCAGAATGGATCGCCGAGAGTTTCGTTATGCATAGAGGTAGGAAACACTTTTCTGAGACGATGTTTACCGGGAACTTCGAAGATGACCAGGGTTGTTTTCTGTGATGAGGCGATCCAGCGGGTGAAAATGTTAAATTTATACCATTCGTGGGAGTTGGCGTGTAGTTGCTTTGCGAGGAAGCGCGACCATGTATCTAACTCCGTTAGCAGAGCACATTAACGAGTAGAGGGAGGGACACTTACTCAATGATGTGATATCACCATTATCATCGCGAAACGTCTCACTTCCAAAATATCCATTTGATCTTCGACTATAACCTGACCAGTAGAGATCTGGCATGAGGAATTCATCTGTAAAGTATGCTCGACATGATGGACAGTCGCGGACTCTATCTGCGTCCGCGAAACTATTCCAGTCAGTACGCGTTCATTCGAGATGAGGTGGTAGTAACTTGCATGACTGTGACATGAGAATCTGGGCGTAGAGTCAACTCGGCTGAACGAGGATTCGTCGGCCCATCCCATTCATTGTTATCTACTACTGTTAGCGTTGAAGATGTTGGCTTGTAGGGGACGGACCTTTATTCCATGCCAAGACGCAAAAGTCACTGCAGTTTTGATGTGTTGGCATTTTGACAAACTTGATAAAATGGAAGAATTAATTGATCGTACTCAAGACTGCGCGCACTCGACAATTGGGCGTCCTCAAGAGTTGGGTGTAGCGTCGCTTTTCAATCGCACACCATCAACATCATCAGATCATATTCCAGGCAGAATATTTGAGGCAGTGCGAAAGTTGTGAAACATTGTTGGTGATGATGAGCCTCAATTACGTCGCAACCAATCGGTTATCGTGAGGCTGCATGTATGCGCCCGGCTGGAGTGTAAGCGCCTAGATGTGGGTAAGGCGTATCGCGCAGGCATCAATCTGCAGTGAAAATGAGATTCTATTTGATAGACTTTGCAGTAATGGCGCTTTGCATTTTGGTGTTTGTAATTTATTATGCTGTGATACTGCCTCCGGAACGTACCCTGGAGCTGAAGAGGAAATATCACCACCACAACGTCGCTTGTAATAAGACGCTTCAGTCGCCCATTTCCCCACGTATGTAGACGCCTTATGCATGTTTCTCCCAAAAGATTCCCATCATGTCAACCAGCAACCACTCATCCAATCCAGCAAATCACTGGAAAAGACATTCGGTCAAGCGGAGAGTCGACAGGCTTGTCGGGGTCAACTTCGTAGTCCCTACAACCACATCAGTTTAAACGCCATGGACCTCTAGGGTATGAGAACATACCAGACAATCCCAAGCAGCTCCATATCTGTAGCAAACCAATTCTCAGAAACCTTTGCAACCTGGCGCTTCTCTCTCTTGGCACCAAAATCTGCCTCTCTGCGAACTCGTCGTAAAAATCGTAAATTGGGGATGTCGATTTCCGGTGGTGGACTGACTTGCTGCACGTCGACCATCTGCAGATGTGTTAGTTGGGCGTCGCAGAGCTGGAGTAGACGACTTACGTCGGTGTCCTTCTAAGATCGCACAGCGGGGGCTTTTTTGACTGTCGTGGTCTTCGGCTTTTGTTTGGATGATCGCGAAGCTTGTGTTCTCGTGATCTTGTTCGTCGTGATGTCAGTTCGGGGTTTTCTGGTGATGGGTTTCGTGGTGGAAGGCATTTGTGAGAGCGCTGCAGTGAATCACAAAGGGTTCGTCGTAATCTAATATTATAGGTATGCCCAGAGCAGATAACGAGTAGATTGCGAGTCGGTAAAGATGTCTGGCGATATTCTCAAAAGGATGTCTCGGGAGATATTGATGAAGGGACAGAAACAGATTGGAAGCCCCGTGTTTATGGTATGCCCATGAAGCTTTGCAGCGGCAGGAGGTATCAGCATATTGACTGGACTGCCTTGAGGATGCGCCCGCCTTCTCGGTGAAACGGCACTTGGGGAGGAGCATTAGGATGAGACAATGAAGCAGGAGGTTTAAACCATCAACATTGCTTCCCTCTCCCTTCATCTCAGCCATCCTTGTAGCCACGAACGCTTCCACCTTGAGGCGATAAAGCCAGCTTTTGTCGGTGACTGTACATCTTCTACTATACTCATCAAGGTCCTGTCTCCAATCTCCGCATTTGTGATCAGCGCCGATACCCATGAGCAGCGAGTCTAGACCTGCAAGATCCGACGAGTCGGTAGTGGAACGGCTATGTACAACGCCGATCACCATGTATCCCATTTCATCAACACCAAGAATACGAAGTTCTGGTACACAGGCGGATATGAATAGCTTCAACTATGATGGTGTAATGATTGCCTTCCAACATGCACACCGATGGTACGTTATCATTGCCATATACTTCAGAGCCGATCTCCTTACCACAGTACAGTAGGTAGCCCGGCCGGTAGCATAGCTGATGTCAAGATTAGATCTCGATAGATGTAAAATTCTTCATCAAAACAGTTAACAATCGTCATAAACCAATTAAGCTTTTCATCTCGCATTCGCGTATGGAAAGAAAAACAATGCCATCACTTGAACATCAACGTTGTTGATCAACCCCGCACGCCACGGCGACTGAAGACAAACGGAGGCAGTCCGTCGCGGGAGAGCGACACAATAAATTGCCTCCATCAGTGGCGACCCTATCAAAATACGCATCCCTGACAAATGGTATTCTGACTTTACCATCTGCATGTTATTGTGTTTACACGTGAACCTCGGAGTTACCTCCTGTGTGCAATGAGAGGTGAAAGTGACAGTTGAGACGACGTCATTATATGCATGGGATTTGTTAAAACATGACTCGATTTCTTGATCGACGGTTAACTGGATTATGCACAAAAGTGAATCGGGGTTGTTGCACGTGGCATGGGGTTAGGTTGGAGTTGAACGTGACCTCATGGGACATGGGTGGATCATATGCCAGATAACATGAGTGCGACGTTGATGCATTTGACAGGTAGACAGACATTCACATAGAGACACAAGGACAAGATAGTGTAATAATGTTAAACTTATGGTATTTCTGCCATTCAGTGTGGGTGCTATTTGCCCGCCATCCATCATCCATCTCGCTGTCCTCCATCCACAAGATGCTCGCTCTAGGTTATCCAGGCGAACCATGCGCCTGCAAAACGAATCCAACATGGGGTATCCCAAATGCAAGGTAACAATAATAATAATAAAAACAAACGCCCCGATGTCCATACGATGATAAAAGAATAGGTCTAAATGCGCTTTCCTGTGGAAATGCTATATGCTGATGCTGTCGGGGGTGAGAGCGAAAGAGGTTGTACAGGTGTTGATGCGATGGGAGTCTTCTATAGTCGTTTCATGTGGACGTGTCGAGTTGATGGGTGATGGCGGGCAGATGCAGTCGTAATCAAGAGTAGTAGGTGATGTTGCGGTGAGGTAGGTTGGTTGTTTCTAAGGGTATCATGATAATAATGTCGTTGACCGCTTTCCGCGTTTACTTCTTGTGAGACTTGCCGGAACGCGAGTAGTTTCTTCGCACGCGTTCTCGTCCACGACGCTCCTCCTCATCGCTGCCAGAGCTGTGACGACGACGATCCTCCTCGTACCAGGCGCTCAGTGCCTTTCCGCCGAAAGTGAGGTCTTCATCTTCGATGATGGTGGGTTGGACCCAAGTGTAGGCTGAAGGGTCGACTTCGCGGGCTGTGGGGTCGAGAGCCTGAAGATTGGGGACGTAATAGTAGTAAGTTTCGGTTGAGTGAGCCATAATGTTTGTGGTTTGTATGGTTTGGTCACAGAAAAGTCGGATGGGTTGGTTATGTATTTATTGTGTGGTTGTTGTTTGTTTGTTTGTTGTTGTGGTTCCCAATTGGAATGGAGAGGCAAGTGGGCACTTCACAAAGGGAGATAATGTGGATATGATTGGTTTGCAATAAGAGTCCAGCTCGTGAACAAAGAAATGCAAACGCTTGTTTTTGTTTGTTTGTGTAATGAAGAGAGAAGGAAAAAAAGCCGGGGAAGGGGATTTCGGGGGGAAGGCTGATGGATATAGATACCGACAGTTCTAGTTAAATGGAGCCTCAGGTGAATCAAGGTGGAGTGTGCCAAGCTGTAAGGGGGGGGGGGGGGG
>NW_022157885.1:0-89640 GCF_003316985.1 Fusarium coffeatum | reverse complement strand
CCCCGCTGTTGTATGTTTTTTGGTGTTTTTGACTAGGACGATTCGTTCTCAAATGCTTGTACAAGGAGACACAGAACAACACCGTCTCATCTAAATGTCCGTATAATCAGCTTTCTCTATCTCTTTGTCCGCAAAAATTCTGTTTTTAGTCTAATTTATCTTGTTTACTCTTGGATATACTTCTTCAGTCCCCTTAGTCGCTCCTTGGCCTGCTCCAAAACATCATCGTTCTTACACACTGCAAATCGGATATAGTCCTCCGCCAGGTGCGCATTGCCCGGTGTGTAGAACTCTGTCGGAGGGATAGCCGCAACACCAATCTCCTGGATAAGGAACCATGCCAGCTTGAAGTCGCGCGGGCGGCTAGCCACGTTAGGAGGAAATGGGTAATCTTCTGGCAGCTTGACCTTCGCCATGTTGACGAGAATAAAGTAACCTCCCTCGGGATAAGTCACGGGCAATTCGAGCTCCTCAAACACCTCCTTGAGGCGATCTACCTTGCCCTTCATCTCTGTAATAGTCTCCTGCCAGAAACCATTCTTACCAGCTTGCTCGAAACCAATGGCAGAGGCTTCTTGGAAAGGGGCTGGTGTGGAGAAGCAGATTCGTGTATGTGCGGCGGTGACATGCTGGATGAGTTCTTGAGGTCCGATCAACCAACCTACAAAACGTAAGCACGACTGACTTCTTCGAGGGTCAACAACTTCAACATACCAACACGCCAACCGGTGGCATAAAAGTTCTTTCCAGCAGAGCCAACAGTGAGTGTCAACTTCTCTACTTCAGGAGAGAGGTTGGCAATTCGAGTAAATGGCACATAGTAGAGCTTGTCGTAAACTTCATCTGAGAGGATAATAGTTTGGTTCTTAATAGCAAGATCTGCAATTCCTTGAAGTTCCTCTTTCGAGAAGACCTTGCCAACGGGATTGTCTGCGGGAGGTCAGCGCTGAGGTAAGCACAAGAGTCAGAAGTGCTGCTCACGGGGAGTGTTGATGACAATCATTTTGGTGCGGGGTGTGAAGGCCTTCTTAAGCTCTTCAAAGTCGATTGTCCAGTCTGCAGCAGAGGAATCCTTGGTGGCGCCAGTCTTGGGAGGGTGGAGGGGCACGTAGACGACTTTACCACCGGGCATTTGAATGTTGCTGATGTATCTATGGGGGGTTAGGGGGGGTTTCGAAATGTGTACAATGATACTCACTGGTCGAAGAAGGGCTCAAAGACAATGACTTCATCACCAAGTTCAATGAAGCCCATGAAGGCGCTCAACATACCCTCGTTGGCACCAGTAGTGATGATAATCTCAGTCTCTGGGTCCAACTGGCGTCCCCATGATTCAGAGTACGCATCTGCCAATGCCTTCCTCAAACGAGGGCGTCCTTTAGCAGGAGCATACTGATTGCACTCAACACGGTCCAAAGCCTCCTTAGCAGCGTTGAGGATAAAGTCAGGAGGGTTGTATCCAAAGAAACCCTGACCCAAGTTCACAATAGGCTGGATAGGTGAAGACGCAGCGGCCTCATTGATCATGGACCTAATTCAACCGAGTTAGGAGCCACAATTTTGACAAGAGGGTTCAGAAGTATTATACCAAACATCCTTCTTCTGGCCCTGGACCCGAGCCGCCGGCTGAAGTTTCTGAGTCTGATTACTCATGGTGACGATACTGCTTGAGAATTGTCTTGAAGAGTGAAGAGGGATAATACTGCTTCGGAGCACAGTCCGGAGCATTGGCTGGGAGGGGCGGCTCGGGGTTAATATGGAGCGCAACATCAACGAGGACCCTTTTCCGTATTAGTCCAGTCTGGGGGATAGTCTACTTGGAGCAAGAGATTGCTCACACTTGATTCTTTTCGGCGAAAAAGGATCACGTCTGTTTTCTCGCACTTGATTTGTTCAAGGCAGTCTTTCTCTTTACGAGTCGTGGAGGTTCACCAGCTGCGACATCGCCGTAACCGGAAAAGAAATCGCGATGACTAATGATACCGATACTGCAGCGATGCTGATCACGTCATTGGCTCCAATGATGAGCATTGTATTTGGGGTCATTTTACCGGGATTGGTTCGACAACTTACAGGCATTTGAGTCGAAATACTATCAGATCTAGGCTTGGCTTCCGGCACTTGACAGAATGTCGGGACTTTTCCGATGATAACCTCTTTTATCCAATAACCAGCAATTAGCGAGACCGGAGCTTCTACAACTCGATCTCTACCTCAGACACATAGTACAAGATTGCCAATCCAATACAGTAGACTTTTTGATAGGAGTTCGGATATCGCAACTGAGTGTCTATTCATGCTAAGCCCTTAGGGCATATCTATCAAGTGAATTATATCGTGCAAATACAGCTAGCATACCCATTGATTCGCTTATCCGCTTCCATATCAGTTACAAGTTCCTTCACTGATTACATCACCAAACTCCTCTGACATCTTGGGCGCAACAGGCCAGCACATGTCTTGGTCAGCTTCTCAATCTTCCATTTACCAAAACTCAACAGTGCGGGTTCCCTCAGGGACCTTCAAATCCATCTGGTCCTTGAGGATTCCGGTACGCTCCTCCAAAAGCTCGCCAGTCACGTTGGCCAGCTCGGTGGCGGTGATTCGCTTCTTGAAATCCCACTCAAGCAGACGAAGAAGGAGCTGCGCAATTTCATGGTCAGGATTCAATTTGTCCAAGTTGCGGGCGTGTGTGGCACAAAGTCGAGGATACTGTCGCTCCTCCTTTCTGACGAAATGAGGCCACTGTCCCATCATGCCCAGCAGAGTGATACCAAGAGCCCAGATGTCGTCGCTCTTTCCAGCATGCCCGTGGTGTCTCTAAATGTAGGGGGACCAGTAGGAGTGCGTTCCATGGGGTTTCTTGTGGTGGTTAATGTGGTTAGTCGAAGAGACCTCAGCGCAATCGGCAACGACGATGTTAATAGGGTCCCATGAGCGAATGAGGATGTTTCGCGGCTTGAGGTCGCCGTGAAAACGGTCTCGCTTATGGAGATACTCAACAGCCTTCGAGACTTGGTTCATCACTTGCAGAGTAGCTTTTCTGGACAAACCGTCAGAGTGGTTGTTTACCATGTCTTGGAGGCTACCTCGGGCGCACAACTCCATGACAAGGACGTTCGCTTTCGGGTCATCTTCTTCTTCATAGTACCCGACATACTTTACAATATTGGGCTAAACACAAATGGTCAGTAGCTTGTCATAACGTAGAGGGTAAGGGGATACTAAGACTCACATGATCGAGGCCTCGCAGAATACGTGCCTCCTTTCGCAAATGCTTAACTGCGTCAGGAGAAGTCTTTCCGGCACAGACTTGTCCAGTTGCGGTACGAAGAACTTTGTAAACACGGGCGTATCCACCCTGTCCAAGGTATGATCCGCGCAGATAACCGCATACGGGGAAACCTTTCTCTCGGACGGCCGACAGGCGGAGGTCCTCATCGGTCCAGGCTGCTAAGTTAGCCATGATGGTATCGGAAAGCAAGATGTGGTAAATATGTGGTAAAAATGATGCCTTTTTCTTTCTCAAAATTGGCCGAAGGTGGTTGTAGAAGGAAAGAAGGAAGGAGAAAAAAAGAGAGTGTGAGATGGGATAACATACCAGGGATTGGAGGTCAGGGTTCACGGCAGTGACACAAAGTGCCCGAACAGTGCCACTGCCTGACGCTGTCAAGGCCGTGTTCCTGGCGCTCAACTTTACTTTGTGGGACACGTGGGTAGACGTGCATTGTTCTGGTTTTGAGTTAATAGGTAGGTACCTAAGCAACAAAGCTCGGTTACATTAACGACTGGATATTACAGTATCTGCTATGGGAAAGGGCAGGAAGGAGAGAGCCTACCCCCAGATAAAAGTAGATCCAACCACTCACTCGGCAGGGCATCACGAGCTCTATGTACACTCAGGCACAACATATCTATATATCACAGTGTAACAGAAAGATTATCTCCAGGTCTCATAGTGATGAGAATAATTGACCTGAATACTGCGTGCTTCCGTGCCTCATATCTCAGGGGCTAAGCTTTCTAGTATCCTAATGTTTGCAATGATAGGAACCAACTAACTGATTTGTAGAACAGGCCCAAGTTCCAACTTTCACCTACGAATGGACAACCATGTTGCATGTTCTGTTTACTTCTGTTCGCTTACGTTTCAAGCGCCACCGCTCTTGCATCGTAAACATAGTAATTGCACACGTTGGACGACGATACCACTGAATGACCTTTCATCGTTTATGTTCATATTACTATAAACCCATGTTAACCGTAAGGTAGCACTGAAATCATTCTACCTTCGCATTTAACAATGCATCATAAAGGCCAGTTTCGTTCCTCACGATGCCCTTTTCTCTCATCCGTTTCACTCCGTGTTCATTAAAATCTTAGCCGAGTAGCATTGCATGAACATAGACTGCGCCGGTTCCTTAAACGCCGTCCCATAAGATTGAAAATCATTGTCGTAACATAAGGGTATCTGTGTACAAAGTCCAAGCGCGTTGTGTTGGTCGCAGCCTAGGGCTTATCATCGCGATGAGCTATGGTACGGATGTTCGCCAAGAGACTGGCCATGAATTCCATAGATTCGCTGCCAGGCACGTCGGGAAAATCCTGTGGTAGGAAGGGGACGGCATGGGTCGTGAGCGCTGCCTGTGACACATTGTCCGAGTTTGTATCAGTAGACGGAAGCTTCCCATCCTGGGCAGACGATGCCGGCTGCTGTTGTGTCGCTACAGGCAGCATTGAATCGCCTGAGCTAGGTGGCAAGACACGCTCAATCAATTGGCCTTGATTCGGTACTTGCCTTTGTGGCAGAGCAGCGGGTTCTCGAGATGGCGGGGTAGGCGGGACACCTGGTAGTCGTGGGATGGGCACAGGCGTGTTAGAGATCCCTGCACCCAGTGGCTGTCTGACTGGAGTATGTTCGCTCGATGGCAGTGGCTTCGTTGCCTGTGTCTTTCTTGCAGACTTAGGCTCAGCGGGCGAGCTCTTGCTTGCGGACTGCTGCAGAGGCGACTGACTAGTAACGGCAGTCGGCGTGTTCGGTGTCGATGACATTGCCGCCAAAAAGTTCGCCGGCAATGGCACTGGCGACTCTTTGGGTGGTATCTGAATTGGCTGTTCAGCCGACCCGTCCTTCTTATCGAGAATTCCAGGTACTTACCTTGTACGGCTTGAAGACTGTCGCAGTCTTGGGTTTGCTGTTTTGGTTAGGTGGCTGCATAGTTTCCTGGGGTTTCGGAGTTTGCTGAGGCTTTGGCTTCGCCTGAGGCTTTGGCTGCTGCGAATTTGGTTGCGACTGAGGTTGCGCCTGTACCGGTGGCAGATATTGAGCTTTAATGGCGGGACGATAGGGTTGGCCACTTGTAGAAGTTTGCCCCGGCAATGGCGCCGACCCTGGCTTCGGGAATGTTTGTTGCTTGAACTGATATCCATTGGGGGGTATCTGAGAAACTTGTGCCGGCGGCGCGACAGCTGATGGCTGGTTGTGTGGAGAGCTATGGGCTCCATGGTTTTGATTACTTGGTTGGCCTCTCACAAAGGCTTCCTGGTAGGCCATCATATGCGCCCTCGGGTTACCTTCGTATCCGTTTGTAAAGCCTCCCCAGCGAGCATATGGCGTTCGGTATTTGCTTGAGTCCCTGAGAAAGAGTTAATAAAAGCCCACATGAAATGGAGGCCTACGATACGAACCTATTGTGATGAATCTGGAAAAAGGGATACTTCTGGTAGATCGACGGTTGTACTTGCCAAGATGGTTTTACTTGCTGCTGTTGGTGCACAGGAGGAGCCTGTGGGTGGTGTACCGGTGCCCGGTTCGGGGCCTGGTAGGCGGAATGGTAAGGATGAATTGCGGCAGCAGCAGCAGGTGTATGTACAGGGACAGAAGCATGAGCAGGATGAGGGACATTGGCTGGCCTTGGCCACTGGGCATTTTGAGGATGTCCCGACGCGTTCAAGGGACGGTGTACACCAGGGGTGCTTCCGGGCGGTGTATAAACCGGAGAGGGTCTGACCTCGAATCTTTGAGGAGAGTATGCAGCTGGGGGCTGCTGTCCTGGAGGCGCAGGATGTGTGGGTGGATATGGGTACTGCACAGGACGATGTTGAGGTGGAACAGGCGAAGGCGCAGTTGGTGTGAACCTCTGCGTTGTAAAGCTACCCATGGTAGGTAAGTTGTTTCCGGCAGGCATCCGTGGCTTATACACATATGGTCTTTCCTGTCTACCAGCAGCGTAAGAAATTGCGGGCTGGTAAGGCTGTTGCGAAGTATATGTTGGAACTGCCTTTGGTGGTTTGGGCGGCTTTACCGGCTTAGGAACTGTAGAAAGGAAATTGCCTTTAGGATTGTGCCTTTTCCTGGCAGGATCTTCAGTGAATTGAGCACGAGCATCGGTCGATGTCTTTGGCAAGTAGTGCCAAATTTGATCAGGCTTGGAAAAGTCAATCTTGACCTGTTCTTTGTTTGTGACAGGATTAAGTTGGAATTCGGCCCATGTGCAACCTTCGACAAACGGATCGTCTTTCTGAGGCTTTCCGTCATGAAGTCGCTTGGTCTTCAACTTCTCCTTGGCCTTCTGCGATGCAGGCATGGGGATGGCCTTCGCCGATGCCTTCGGCAGTCGATAATCAGCTGGGTCAGGCACTAGCAGCCACTTCCACTCAACCTCTATGCGATCACTACAAACAGTTAGCTTTGTTTCTAAAAATTCAGGTTGATGCAGCGATCTTCCATACCCATTAGGCAAAACATCGAGGAGAAGTGTTTGCTCATCGACCCGGTTCTCAACCACAACACCGGCGAAGATATCACCCTTGAAGTATTGTAACTGACAAGTCTCGCCTGACTGAAGTTTTGAGGCTGCCGTGCGGATTCGCGTATCTTTCTCCAAATGTTCTCCATCGAGTTTCTTGTCGCGTTTGGTTCGATGGAACCTACAACTGAACTCGAAAGCTTGCTCCTTGTATTCGGTGCCATCTTCGCCAAAAACCGGCACCTCTTCTTCCTCGATAAAGACCCCAGCAGCCGCCGCACACGTCGCATGATAAGCGCGAGCACATTTTTTCTGGGAGCATTGGAAGCATGCGCCCCATTTAGAGCGACAGTAAAGACACTTAAGTTCAAGCCGGTCTTTGTGGATTTCCGAGACGTTGACGACGGTTTCCTGGTTGTCAATCGTCTCGATATATGTCTCAGGGAGATAGTGCGCACAAAGTCGATGCGCCTTGCGGCCGTCATCTGTAGGCAACAACTCTGCCGATGGTGTATCATTAGGGCAGAGACAGCAAGGAGGCTCCTCCTTGGTTTTGAGGCGAAGCTTGACCTTCTTGACCTTGACCTTGCCGCCCTTGTCGCCGGGTCCACGCTTTCGTTTGCGGCCAGTTTCCTTAAACTTGACACCTGAAGTAGATGGCGGAGTCGGCATACCAGACTGTTCGTCGTCGTCATCTTCCTCATCGTCGTCGTCTTCGGTTTCCTCGTATTCTGTTTCCTCGCCACGTAGCTTCCGTTCGATCTCGTAGACATTGACCCAAACGCTATCTTGAGCTTGGGCGCATTCACACTTTTTAGCAATCTTGCCAATTTCAAGCCAAGAGTCCAGTGCAAAATTTACAGCCTCGGCACAGTTGTAGCCAAGATTGTAGCCTGAATGATATCCATACGGGTATGTGACAACAAACTCCCCGGGATACGACACGACTTTATTGACGGTAATGTTATAGTGCGATTTTAAGTGCTGAGGAGAAATAAGGAATCCTTTATGTCGGAGGAACTGATCGCAGGCTTTCGCATCCGTGGGCCAGATGTTCTTCATCGCAGCTTCGAATCGACGAGCGTCAGCTTGAGATATACTGTACCACTGCTTGGGAGCACCGAAGTGAAGATAGTTGATACTGTAGAGATCAACGTCTTCCAGATGCCATGCGAACGTTGCTTTCCACATGCCCAAGTACAGATAGGCTGTATTGACTCCCGGAACCTTTGTTCCTAGAACATCCAAAAGATTAGGAAGCTTGTTCAGGTTCCACTCTTCAGTTGACTCATCGAAAAGCGTGCCCATCAAGTCTGCACCGTATAGAGGTGCCGCGTATGTAAGGGTTTTCCAGTAGGCCCTCTCAAGTTCCTCGCACCGTTCGGGTGTGTATTCTGATGTGTCCATTCGGTAATCCCAGTTCTTGAAGGCAGCTTCGTCGATCATAGCGGATCCCTCCCGGCGACTGTATTTGCGGCGGGCTGAGACCGTCTGGGTCTTGGATTTTGCTGGTCGAGAGATCCCCATGCGACCGACCGTGGGCTCAGAGTCATCTTCAACTTCCTCACCCGGATCCTGCTCCACAGACTCGACAGGCTTATCCTCGGTTTCAGCAGCTTCGGGCTTGGGGGAGACCGGTGTCATAGGCCGTTCCTCGGCGTCGTCTGCTGCCTCTAGCTTGGCTCGCCTTCCCCTACCGCCTCGCTTCGCTGGGCGCCCTCTGCCTCTCTTTTTAGGAGTTGATAGGTCGACAGGTTTGGGTGCAGCAGCTGCCGCTCGCGTTCGTGGCTTTGGCTTTTCGGCATTGGCGCGTCGCTCACCACGTCTAGCTGGGGGCTGATGTTCGCTCTGGTCGCAAAGCTGGCGCCACTGTGGGACATTGTAAGATCGACCGTGTAGAATGTTGACTTGACGATAAGTGCCGTTGGAGCCCATTATATCTTGCTTGATCGGTTCTCGAACCTTGACTTGCTTTACAAGTTCGTCGAGCTCGGGGAGAGCGTCTTTCCATTCTTGTGGCGGGATGATCTTGATGATGCCAGACTTCATGCCATAGCTGTCGACAGCTTCCATCTGGAATAAGTGTTAGCAGAAGAGGGAGGAAAACCGGGAGGTGACATACGAAGCGCTTGAAGTCTCTGAATTGGTGCATGGTTGGCTTGAAGATGGGAACAGCGCCAGACCAGTGATCTGGTAGCACTTCCCCGATGTCATCATCACTAGGCTTGTTCTGATCTTCATCGCTGGTGCTTTTGTCGCCAGCGTTTGTTGGCTGTGGCGGGTTGTTGAGAACAGGCTCTTCTTCGAGGTCGCTTAGTTCAGAATCTGAGCCATCTGACTTGGCCATGTTGTTACTATCGGGAGGCGAGTGCAAAAAAGCCGGGTCTGATTTTGAATTCACAGTACCCTTGGCGGTGCTATCGGTAGGCGCAGGTGCAACGACATTATCGCGAGAATCTGGTGCATTGGCGATGGCAGCGCCTGCGTCGATCGACGTTGACGTCGACTCCGACATGGTGGGCGATCACGTCGCAATCGGCGACGGTGCCATTGAAGGAATAATTGTAAATTTCGTGTCGCTTATCGCTACGGCGTACAGCGTGCGATTGAAAGTATCGGTGGGATGAATAACAAAGAAAATTGCTGTACGGCCGAGTTTGCGCTGAGGTCGAGTGCGGACAGCAACTTTACGATGGGAAAGTACGTGAGCGCAGGCTTGGGAAGGTGGTAAGGCAAGATACAGTACAGTGGGCAAGAACCTGAAACTGCAGAGGTAGGGTAGTAGGTATTATCAAAGTTGGTGGTCAGAAGGGCAGGTGATGTGGAGAAATTGTTAACGGACGAATAGATGCGCTCGCTTAACTGTATACTGCCACCTTGAGCTTAGTTAGCGGTACCTGCCAGCGAAGTAATGTGCTAAGGCTGCAACCTGACTCTTCCCCTAAAAATGCATCGGAAGAAACAGGGCAGGGATGTACCCAAAAAAGGGCGCTAAATCCAACCATCATTCGATTTCGGAGGATTCCATCATCATCGCAAGACTGACCCCTTTTGACAGATAAAATTCGCTACTTCAGGAATAGACGTAAGCAGGGCAATATAGTATTTAAATGTATTTATTGATGTGCATCTACGAGGTGAAATGTAAGTTCTGCAATACTAACCCTTGCAGAACGCCATTAACGGCAGTTAGGTATGTTAACATTCACCATTGGAGAAAATAATATGGACGTGGCTGATGGTTAGAGATCTTCATCTGATATCTGCGTAATGCAGGTTGATTAGATTGATAAGATTGGATTGCTTGTGTGTCTTCTGGAACATGGGACGGAAAAGCTAGGGGCATGTCTTGACCTCGTCAGGAACCAATACCCAGCAAGGAAACTGGCCGATAAGACAGGTATCTCTACCAACAAAGAGACTGATCAGTTCCACCTATGTTATATTCTATATTCGACCTTTGTCTGTTGACTTCTTTGTTTCTCTCACTCTGATTAACCTCTTGAGTTCTTTGTGACCTCTCTGGTTATCCATGCTGGTCTTGTTCTATCGCATGGATCTTCAAGCATCTCAGCTCAGTGGTACCGATCTAACACTGCCTTATCTGCCTGTACCTTGTCCCTGTTTGACAGTCTGGGCGGGGCTGTAGGGCGACCAGTTACTAGCCTAGGGGCTGTCTTCAGTAGGTGTCTCATTGCATCATTGACACTCTCAAATCTCTCTCTGCTCCCTCATCGGCATGACAAAGCACAAAGGGACGTCAGTAGCGGTGCTCCTCGTCTGTTCGGGAATTCCTTACAGTGGTATTTGAGCGGCACTTAGTCGAGCAGCATCTTCTTGATATGAACAGTGATAGGATCCAAGTGGATCTCCAACATTGGATGTGACAAGCATCCATATAGGTGAGCAGTGGTTTGGTGATGTATTGAGCAATACCTATGCCACAACTTCAAAACATAGGTAGAATCAAGAGGGGGCCAGATGAGGATCTAATCACAGTCTAATCTTTTTGAAATTACTGTTAGCTACATGGTTCGTTTTACCCTCTAAACGGATGTCGGATCAAGTGACAACATAACTTGTGAGTATCTCTTGTCTTGGTAACTTGGATATAACACTTGCATCTCAGCTCTCAAGTTGCTGTATGATCAGTTAACCGATTTTATTCCTCACCTTTCTTGTTTTCTCAATGTCTTTGGTAACACAAGCACGTTGTTGTTCATTAGGTTTTTGTGTGTTCGACCCGTCCATAGAGGTATCGTGAATTACCTGGGTGATATGCCGCCAGAGCTGTACAATTATGATGTTCAATATTAGAGTAAGAACCGAGTAGCTCAATTAAGACGAGATATGTCGCATCTGGTAGATAAAACTTTTTAGCCATTTACCATTTTCCATCAATATTTCTCGTGACTACTTCACTTCAAGGCGGTTACTACAGGGTTAGCATCCACCCAACAACAGCATTTCATCTAGCCTTGAGCAACCGAATGCCTAATAGAAATGCCTGGGAGAATAAACAGACTAAATTATTTGTGTTCACTTAAACTCCAAGTATAATTGTCGCATTTTTGTCGTATTTGCTGTCATCGAGTCGACAATTTGGAAGTGAGTGTTGTAGTTGAGCAAATCATCCAACCGTTACACTAAAATCATACAAGTGAACAGTAGCCATCAGGTTGTTTAAAGCCAATGACACTGGACGGATAGCTGCCCATCCGCAAATGGCGAAATACTTTCACTTTGATTCACTGAATAGTGGACTATTCTAAGTTCTGTAATACAAACTCGAGCTTGTTTACACACGACTGGTAACCACGTGCGATCAACATCTAATGTGCTATATCGGGTCTTGCATTCTTGATCATAGCCGCATTGAGAAACCAATGGAGGGATCACCAGCCAAGTAAAAAAAATTAGAGGAAAAAGTCAGTTCGATATCAAGGCATTTTGATGTTTACTTTGTTATTATCGTTAGGCTGACTACTAAAAGCGGCGGCTCTAGGTGGTTGGTTCTTAAGCTCCTCTAGATTAACAATAATTGACGTCAACGTCTTTAATCGCAAAGTCTTTTGTTCGTATTGAGAGGCTAACAAAACAGCACTAATTGCAGTGAGTAGGGAGCCATGGCTCTTCACTTTTAAAATATCACATGGTTACTGAAGGGAACCATGCAATGACAAGACAAGCATTCTCTTTATGGATACAGTACCTAGGTTTGTAGTCAACACCATAACCAGGCAAATTGACTCGAGTTTAGCATCGAGATCATGATCTAGAAGCTGAACCGTCTGGCTAATCGTTCTTGTCCCAGCCACTCAAGCCTGGTTTTAACCTTTTGTCCTTTCCTCACCCCGCACCAGTTAAACTTCCCTCAAAGGAGTCGGTAGTGCAGCCATCTCAAGCCAGCCTTGACCTATCTTGTAGTTTCCCGGCCCTCCATCATCACATCATTTTTGTAGCGGGGAGTTTATGTGTCGCTATAGTTGGGCGTTGAAACTATGTACACGGGACTTGATGCTTGATAAGGCGTTGGTAGATGACGATCATTTTGCAGCTGTAGCTTGCAGCTCGTGCTCTACCGTTCAATAAGCTATCAATGGCCCTCTCCTACTCCTCCTCGAGCGGAGGTTTCCTCTTGTCCTCTTGTCCTCTAGCCCTCTCCTTCAATCATCTCACCAGCTCGACGGTGTAGTGTAGGAAGAGCCTTCCTCCAGTATTTCTAGTTGATTTCTCCAACGTGTATCGTATATCGTCCTTCAACATGGTCCTACTCAATAAGTTCGTCGCAGCCCTGCCTCTTGTACCAGCCGTAGCTGCACAGTCAAACAAGGTCTGGGCTGCCGTCGCATTCATCAATCATGGCGAAACCACACCAGCAGAAACCGAACTCCGTACAGTTCTCACTCCAGAGGGCGCGCAGCAATTGTTGCGACAAGGAACTGCATTCCGTGCTCGTTACATCCCAGATGGTGTAAGCGATTCAAACTATGACAATATTCAAACAGCATATGTCCAGGACCTCAGTTCTGATGTGATCGACAATACCGCACTTGATATCATCTCCCAGCCCGATCCTTGGGTATCTGGTGGTGCTTTGGCTTTCATGCAAGGCTTTTATCCACCAGCGCGCGACGCCTTTGACAACAGTACTGGAGGCGAAGAAATAGCCTTGGACCTGAGCGCAAGTGACAACAGGACTGACTATCCTCTGAACGGATATCAATATCCTAATATCCGGATGCCAAGCTACTTTGACCCGGAATCCGTAACGTATTTTACCAAACTCATTCGTAAAAAGAAAAAGAGAAAAGTGACCCGACTAACACGGCGTAGGGTGCAAGGAACCTCGAGATGTTCAGCCTGGTACACAGAAGTATCAACAAACTTGACAGACCACGAGTCCATTAGCAACATCTACGAGTCGAGTCAGCAGTTCTATCAAGATCTTTTCTCTACTCCACCCCTTGAGGGCACAATCGACATGCGCTCGGCTAACCTCCGAAACGCCTACAATATCTGGCAGTTCGTAGATTATCAGTATCGCCATAACGAGACTGTCCATGAGGAATTGGGCAACGCGAATGGGACACTTACGCTTTTGAACTATTACGCCACCAAGATGGAGCGTGCAGCGAACAGCTACTCGGACAGATCTGATGACAATAGCGAGCTCGGTGTTCTATACTCCATCGCCGGCCGCACGCTGGCTTACAAGGTCATGTCACAGTTCAGAAGCAACATCCGCTGGGGAAACGACTACAACAAACTTACCTTCATGTTTGGCTCTGTCGAGCCCATTGTCAGCTTCATCTCCCTCTCAGGTCTGCTCACAGAAGAAAATGTCGATCAAGAGCCCTGGTCCTCACTTCCTAAGCCCGGTGCGGCACTGGTCTTTGAGCTTTTCGGTGAAGACCCAGACGCCCCTGATCAAATGCCATCGATAGATAGCTTGCGAGTCAGAATGTCATATCGCGCCTCAGCAGATCCAGACGAGGCTTTCCGTAACCAGCCTCTCTTCAAGTCTGGTCCTGATGGTATCGCATATAGCAACTTTGTTTCGAGGATGAATATGCTCGGAAGATCACCCAACACGTGGTGCGATATTTGCGGTCCGCCAGTGGCTCCCTGGTGCATCATGACTGACTCAGACACCGATACTTGGGACGATGATGCTTCAGATCTGGGCCCAGTTATAACAGGTATAATCGGTGCAGTCATCGCCATCGCTGCGATCGCCGTTCTGTTGGCGTGTTTGTTCGCGTGCGGAGGCTTCCGAATTCGACGCAAGGGGCCACCGGAAGGACCAATCAGCACGGCTTCTGCTTCTGCTGTAGGTGCTACAGGAGGCTTTAAAGGGCCAGAGAAGAAAGATGGCGATGCGGATGTTGTGGTGACGAAACAAGGGGTTCATCACGAGCGTGTTGGCAGTTGGGAACTTCGAAGTCCAAACGAGCTGCCGCCACCTCAGACATCTGGTATCGTAACCAAAGATTTCGACGCACCTCGTCACCGAACGATGGATGATTCTGACGATGATATCAGCGTTGTAGGAGCAGCACCAGTCAAGGCACGGGAGAGTGTTTGAGTAACGATGACGAGGATACGAATTGAGAATGAATAAGGATGATATGGATGTGTACGAATGGTTATACCCTTTATTTCTTACAATCGTTCTGAGATCCGGTACTTATTGAAAGGGGTTTGGATAGGCGTTACTATTGGCGAATTGGTATGTTCACACTCTTTTGAAAATACCCGGCATGCTCTAAAGGCATTTACGAATGTATCTATCTATTTTCTCATAACAAGATAGCCTGACTCGACAAATGAGACTGTTCTGGAAACTTGAGTTAACTATAATGAAAAGCCATGGTGACCATCTTCCGATTGCCAACTTTACAATCATCATCAACTACCTAGGTATTAAACTGGTTATATCCATCCACCGTTTTATAGTATAACAAACTCTTCATCTTCCACCCCTTCAAGCTCAAAAACCTCTCCATTCATCATCCCATGAACATAACACTCCCCAACAAGCATCCACGTTCCTCCCTCTCTCCTCCTAATCAAGAAGGGTGTTCTACCACCATACAACACAACAACTACATCCCCAGCCTCCATGATATCAGGACCGACCACAAACCAACCTCTTCTGGTGATCGCAAAGCCACGATACCTCGTTATAAGAGTCGCCTCATGGCCCCATTTAAACCCATCCCCTGTTTCAGCAAGTTCTTTGATCTCAGGACTAACGGCGCCAGGTCTGGGCAAAGCGCGGACAAGATACGCTGCACCGTTGGCAAGCCATTCTTCCTTTGGAATACTCTCATATGGCCGCGATCGATCTGCCCCGATACAACCGTTTGTTAAACTCTGTACCAGAGCGAAAAAGGCCGAATCGCCATTGCGGTAACGTTTTCGTAGATTAAACGGTGCGTTGCCACCACATATATCGCGCCACACAGCCTCGATGGGAAGGCGAGTAGAAGCATTGCGATTGCGACGGAACTGGAAAGCATTATGCCAGAAGATCCATGAAGGTCGACAGAGATAATCTAACCGAACACCGCGGATATGTAGAGCACGTCTTTCGTTATCGATTCGAAGCCTTGGTAACAGGCCCCCTGATGCTCTGTGAGGCGTAACAGGCGTTCCCATGAGATGAAGAGGCACGATGCGCCAGTCTGGAGTCCATGTTGGTAGATCGCCCCTGTCCATGATCCTGCGCTTATACGTCGCAGGTATAGCATGACAAGCAGACAAGACGAGAAGGGATTCGCAGCCTGACAGTTCCCGAACTGCTACATCATAAAAGACATCCTCGATGGATCTGCTATAATCGGCCACTATCTCAGTAAGACTTTGACTCCCTGTGCCAAGAGAGAAATGACCCAGAAAGGCGTATACGTGATCTCGAGGGTCTTTGGAGAGTAAGTGTCGTGCACGATGTAACTCGTAGATGAATGCTGCGCGATTATGGTTGACGTCGTACTCTTCATCGGGCTCGACGAATCTTTTATACAAATATCGGATATTTGGTGTGAAGACACTGAACCGTGACCTTAAGTAATGATACGTCGTATTCAAGACACCCGCGACTGACGAGAGAATCTCCCAGTCAATCTCAGCTTCTCCCCAGTAAAGTGTAGCCGGCGCATCTGTGCCAATCTCCTGAACAATCCATATTCGACTGAACTATTCCCATTAGCAAAGTCTTCTCCAGCGCAGATGTATCGTGAAATAACTCACCCACGGTAGTCTTGTCATATTCGAGAAGGGCAACCAAGGCTTCGCGTCCTGTTTCAAAAGCTCTTCTGAATGCGCTCTCCGAAACTCATTATGCATTTCTTCATTATTAAAGACTCCATCAAGATAGTGTATCATAGTCATAGCCGCGTGCGCGACGCCGTCACTGTCAGGACCCAGCCAGACCAAGACACGTTGCGCTCCCTTGTATATAGCATTCATCAGACTCACCTGCTGACTGCGCTCCGTGATATTATCTTGGTTAATGCAGACCTGATCAGCCCAGAGACGCCGCTGAGACGTAGCATGCCTCATACGCCGAAGCGCCCCCTCAATACTCTTCGTCAGTGCGAGAGATTTTCCATCACAGATGATCTCAGAAGAGCGACCGTCTGTGCCCCAGCAGTAAGAAATAGCTTCATACTGCGGGTTTAAATCGAGGTGTTCGAAGCCAAGATGACCGACTAATGGGTCATCTCCAGTGCCAGGCTCCAGCGTCAAAATGCGAATGGAATAGTTGTTCTCAAACGGTTTATACTTGTACCGTTCTAAAGTTGACAACCCTTGTGGGGAAATATCATCAGCCATAGATACCAAGGATAAGTAGTACTGCCAAGTTTCTATAAAGAGTTTCTGGCTGTAAGCGGTAGAATATGTATGGTAAGAGATAATGTCGTGCAGGCCAATAATTAAAGGCCCAGTCTTTTTAGTCCTGTTTAGTGAACCGATCATCAAGAGACTATTGAGTGCTCTCGAGATTGTGAAGTTTATATCTTGAGCCGCTTTCCATGTCATAGATCGGGTCAGGTGTTGAGTGGAACGCATAAAACCCTTCAATAACATTGTATGTCAAAGACAGGAACAGAGCAGAATAGAGAATGTCACCCATTCGTTACGTGAGTAGAACAAAATAGGGTCACTGTGCAGCTCACCGATACTGTCAGCGGTAATTGGGGTAAGCACTAACATCAGCCTGCGAAACACAAAATTACTCTAGAAACACATATTCATCACTGGTCGAAATGGAATCAGATTATGTCCTTCAAAATATTGGATTTGTGGTGTCGAGTGACGACAAGCCTTTCTATCTAGCTACACACAAGATTCCTGCGTCATCATTCGTTCTGAAAAATAAATAAAAGAAAACCAGCATGTTATGCAGTAGCACCTCTCGGGGGTGGTCCATCCTGTTTGCCCAAAACGCCGCTTCCAATCCCAATCCGCTATAGGATCCCAAGGTTACAAATGAGAAAGAAACAAAACAAGAAAGCGCTGACTATATGCCTTTTGCCCAACCCAGTAGAAGTCTTACAGATCAAGAGTAAGAAGCTCTAACCTTGATGTCACGGCGTCACAGCTAGCACTGAGACGTTGCACACGAGACATAGCTAGGGCAGCTGTGCATTCTTGTTCACCGGCGTCGATAAGTTCCAAGCGCGCAAGGACCTTCTCAGACTCGACACCACCAAAGATGTCAACATGGGACAGACCTTCAGAATCGAACTCCTTGGGTGACTCAGTGGTGGTGGTAGCGGCTTCAGTGTGGAACAGGGCAAATTCGGGGTCAGACTCAAACTCGACATCAACAGGAGCGGCATCGACAGGCTCAGAGGCCTCGGGCTTCTCGACGGGACGTTCGATAGCAGGAACCTCAAGCTTCTCCTCCTCAGAGTCGAAGATGGGCTCAATGAAGTTAGATGACTTGCCAGAGAGAACAGCAGCATCGATGACCTCAGGAATCTCAGGAGTATCGACAACAAACACCTGAGGCTGCAAGTTGAAAGAACCATCGAGAGTGAGCATGGAGAAGTCCATGTTCTGTTCAGGGATCATGGCCATACCAATCTGTTGCTGAGAAGACTGCTGGGCGTTGTAGGGGTTGATGTCCTTGGGCACCTGTCGCTGCTCGGGCTGAGGCTCGACCTTGAGCTGAGGAGTCTGCTGAGCGGCGGCCGGGTTGTTGCTGAGGTTGTCCAAGAAGTTGGAGAATGAAGGCGAAGACAGGAGCATGCGGGTGAGGTCTGTCAGGCGCTTGTTCTCGTCCATAAGAGCTCGGTTCTGAGCTCGGAGGTCACCGTTCTCGCTAACCTTGTTGGCAATCTCGGTCTCAAGTTGAGTGATGTATTCTAAATTGTGTTAGCGTAATGTTCATGTGAATTGCAAGTATGTGGTGTCCCTACCCTTTCTACGAGAACGGAAGGCACGAGCAGAAACCTTGTTTCGGAGCTGTCGTCGCTCCTTGCTGCTGAGCTTCTTGCCCTCTTCACTGGCGAGTAGTCGCTCGTCCTCATCCATCTCCTCTTCATCCTTCTTGGATCGAGGAAGGTTGTTCATGGGGCTTGTGGCCTGGCTCTCAGGCATTGAAGGCTTGGCTCGCATAGAGTTGAGGAGCTGAGTGATCTTTTGCTCAACGATGGGATCGTTGGGCTGAGGGGCCTTGCCTCGAGACTTGGGCTGGGATCCTTGTCGCTGAGCCTGCTGTTGCTGCTGGATGATCTGCTGCTGCTGTCGCTGTTGAGCCTGAGCCTTGGCCAGAGCAGCCTGAGAGTGTGCTCCTGGCCAAAGTCGACCGACATTGTTGGTCTGGGTAGGCAAGACTGGCGGCGATGGAAGGTTGTCCATATCCTGCTCGATGCTGCTGGGGTCAACAGTGAAGAACTGTTGCGACTCGGTCTGAGACTCGAAGTCCATATCCATATCCGAAGCGCCCAGAGTAGCTTGAGAAGGAGACGTGTTGAAGTCGAAGAGATCGGCCTCAGGACTGAATGTAGAGGCGTAGTCAATGCTGCGGAAGTCTTGGTAGCCAGTGTTGTTGGTCTGGTTTACTGCCATTGTGCTGGCGATAGCTCCGGGCACGAAGCCTGTCTGTTGTCGGTACATGTCATAGTTGTGACTGGGACCGCTCAAACTCTGGGCAGTTGTGGTGGCGGGGGCAGCGACGACAGGGTTGACAGGACTTGTGAAGGTAGGCTTTGATGTGCCTGCTGGTGATAATGAGGCAGGAGACTGGAAGCTATCGTACTCGCCGAAGTCGAGGAGAGCGTCGAAGTCGACATTATTCTGGCCGGGAGCCGACATTGTATTGTGAAGGTATCGTTATCGGCGATACCGGTAATCGAATAGGTATGATGTATTGAGTTTGGGATTAGATCTGGTTGTCCAGGAGTCGAGTTGTCAACGGTCGTCGAGTATAGAACCTTATCGTCAAAGTTGCAAAGACGGTTGGTGAAAGTAAAGTAAAGTAAAAGTTGGTGATTGTGTTGGATGGAAGTTCTGTAACAGAAGCGAATGTTTGGAAGTTGAGAAGGGGAAAGATGGAACCAGGCAGAAAATCGGGAACTGGGGGGACCGTGTTCTATGAATGAGATGGGTGCCTTGATTTGCAGGAAGTACGTACCGACCGGGTCCGACAACAAGATCCCCGACATGTCAGGGACGAGGGGACCGCTGGAGGTCACTGTAGCCCACATAGAGAACCCACTGAAAAGACGCTCGTTATCCCCAAATCCAGGGCATAGGCCCCTGAAGAAAGCTCGGTGAGCGCTGTGAGTCGCTGGACTGGGGCTGTCTGGAGTCTGGAGACTGGCTGTCAAGTAACGCCGTCCGTTGTCAGGGCTTACCAGGATCGGCGGCCGGGGAGCCGACTAGTGAGAAGAGAGGACGCGTCAGCTCTTTTCTTGGGTGGTGCAAGCCAAGGAGTCGAAGCCATGGGCCAAGGATGTGGATAACTCATTGAGGCAGCGCCGTAACCCATTTGACGAATCAGAGACTGGCATTGACGACCGAGCCTCTAAGAAACAGCACAAAGTCTCCACCCTAAGCATATCCCTGCTTCGCTATCCGAGGGGTGCGAAAGACGAGACCTGGGCTGCCAGCCCAGACCAGGACTAAACTCCTATGAAGGAAGAGAGAAAGCGAAACGAACCAGCAGAGACGTCTGCGGCCTGACGATGACGACGCTTAACTGCCCTTTTCAGTCAGGTTTGGCGCCATAATGGGCAGTGATAGAGTCCCATACTCGCTACGCTGCGCTTTCTGGTATGGTAAACGCTGCCAGCTACCATCGTCAACTTCACCTGCAGCTGCAGCTACACTACGAGCTTACGTCTCTCTTCCCTTGAGGCTTCGTGGCCTGGGCTGAATCTGGTCAAGCCTCAGGTTGATTATTCTGTTGCCTGCATTGAGGACCTTTTGGAGCGCGTTTAGATAGCAGCATTCGTCTTGTTTGAGGTATGATACAGACAAACCACGGCCAGATGATTACTCCGTCCAATCGCTAGATAAGACTCGATGCGACCAAGGAATAATCTGAGCGGCACCATTATTCATTTGCCCCGACGGTTGGCTGCCTCCTACCTCACGGCAAAACGGCAGACATCCAATGTTTATTATGGCTGGAATGCCCCCCAATATCATCGGCGTTCAGCAACTGGTACTGGTACTGTACTGTACAGTAAGGGAATTATGCACAGCGATTCGTTAAATCGGCTCTGAAGCAAATAATGTCCGCGAATTGACTGGTCAGCGTTGGCGGGTAGTGAAACTTGACATCCGTCTGTCCCGAGAGTGGCTGTACCGAAACAACGCTGAATGTACTCTGTAATTTGGATGCATTAACCAAAGCCTGTGATAACAGAGAATTCAATCGCTCCAATTCAGGGTTCCAAAGCACGTATCGATCAATTCAACTCGTCTGTTGAATATGGGTTTGATTCATTTCCCTCAAACTTGCTAATTTCAATGACAAGAAATGAAGAAACAAGGGCGATTCTACCGTTAAGGCATTGCGGGGAGACTATCACCATTAACACGCTCTATCGATTGCACTGCCACCGCCTTCATATCCTACCGCAGAGCACAGTCCAACAAAATGGTGACATTGTCCAGCTCTGTCACCGCTTTCCTTTGTTCGCTCTCGTTGTTCACAGGTCGCTTTTTGTTGATTCCATAAACCTCACTGGCTTCTGCAATGTACCCAGCCGCCAGGGTGTCAGAAGAATTGGCCGCTAAAAGCAAGAGACGAAATAATCTGGCCACCTTGTGCTAGCTTAGACCAGCGCTTTATTTTGGCAGCCTACCTAAAGCTTTAGAGGACATCTTTTCTATTGCCCACCACAGAGTATCCGTACATGTGCCGTTCTTACTGTGCCACGCTGAGTTGATGGCATAAACACAAACAGTAACAACAGCGAATATCCATGAGGCTGTGCATTCAAGGTTGAAGTCTTGGCTCGCAAGTAAGCTCAATGATCGTGCACTCGCCTCGATCACTGATCACTCGCTTGACACTTGTACCACAGAACAATCACGTCGGTGTTAATGAAACACCGTCAGGCCGTTGTCGGGTCCCAGCTCGCTCAAAAGCACCGACTACAGTTATGTCGAGTGCTGCGATACTCGGGTGCCCGTATTCACGCATTTGTGCTAAAGCCCGCCCAAGCCTCAGCCTCAAAAAGTTGGCTATGTTTTGCCACTCTCAACCAATGTCCTGATTAGGCTGTCTGGCAACAACATTCCGTGATCGGCAGTCAGGACAAAAATAGAAGTCGACTTGCTGCAATTCTCATTCATTCTGCCAACTGCCGCCCTGATTATCTTCTCCACTGCCCCTGACGATGACGGATGATGGACAATGACACAAGACAAGACAAGACAAGACGATACAAGACGATACATACTGTACTGCACGGCAAATGCCGCGATCATCAGTCCCATACAAAACACAACGGTCTGTCATGCATCGCATCGACCCAGACTGTTTCATAAAAACACCCTTTTTCCTTCCCGAGAGGAATGAGTGGTTCTTTTCGTAGCTGGATTCTCCTTTTCCCCCACATGCCGAAACGAAAGTTTCTGTACAAGCTTCGACTAAGATCTCGTGCCGTGGGAGTCTCGATTATTCATCAATTAACTGGCTCTCTGATCCAGGACTGAAACGTCCAGTTCGTGAAATGCGGAAGAATTTACCCCTTCTGACATGTTTCTAAACTGCCTCTTTCGGAAGTTCTGGGGGTGAAGTCTCGGGGCTATCGATTCAATATCGCCAAGACTTAACCACATATCAATGTTATTAAGATCGAACACAACTGCCGACACAAATTTTCATTCCAATACATTATTCCAGGTAAATGATAGGTTAGTCTAGTGTCTGGACAGCATGGCCCATGTAAATTAAAAATTGCTAGCTTGTCTATCGTATAAACTATCTAATTATCCCTGAACACCTACCTGAACCTTCAATCTGAGCCACCGAAAGACTTGACTTCAACCCATAAATGCATAGCCACGGCTTTGCCAATGCTACAGCCTTACTGAATAGCATCAAAAAGAAAGATTCAGCCTGACTCTTCTGGACCTTGAAAACAGCTCCAGGTGGCTGGTGTTGACTGCGCCCAATCTCACGATCTATTGATAGGATAACTCACGATTGGCTTCACGTGACTTTGAGCACGTGAGTACGTGTGGCAGAACCACGTGACTTTCTGGCCTCCAGCCTGATCGTGGTTTCAGCCTTCCTGAGGCCATCTATTGATGGCTCCGTTTGCCTGCATCTGCATCTGCATCCGCATCCGCATCTGCAGAAACTCGTCGGAGCCTTACGCCCTACAGCCGTGCGCGCCCAACTGCCACTGCACTCGCGCCTGAATTTGTCTGACATCCTATTTCCTCGCCCGGTCATAGTGTCGTCTGGGACGCGCTGTCGGTTTGTATATACCGTGTCTGTGCCTTGATCCGACTCGTGAAGACTTGATATAGCTTCAACCGTTTCGTTTCGTTTCGCTTCGTTCCGTTAGTTGTTTGCTTCGCTTGACGACTATCTATACATCTCGCATTCCCAGCCAGCTCCGAGGATACCACCCTCGCTTGCACTGCACTGCACAGAGACTCCAGAGAGGAACGTGCTCAACAAGCACGCTACGTTACTGTTCAGCATCAGAAGGTCCCTTCTGGCTTGCTTATGGGCCGCATTGTGCCATCTGATTTGAATTTATTGTATCCGTCACTATGGTAAGCTGATCGCAGCCTTTCGAACTTAAATGGGGAGAGAAAAGCGAAACCTGCCCGCGGCTGTGGCAGGTGGTCCCAAAGAAAGACATAGACGAGCACAGAGATCACAATTTGATCATGCAGCGCCTGTACCCCCAGGCTTTGTTGCCAAACCGGCTCTACCGAAAACTACCAAGCATCACTCGTACTTCGAGTTTGTTGAAAACAAGGACAAGAAAAAGAAGCTTGAATTCCAGGTATAATGCGACTGTTGCGCGCCGAGGTTATCACAGCACTCACCACCACATATAGATCACCACGAAAAAAACACCACCCCCTGGGTTTGAGTTCGTTCCCGCCGGTAATCCTGAACTAACGACAGCATGCAAAGAACTATCTCGCGAGAAGGATGCGATGATCTTCATTGTTTCGGTATGCCGCATATCAACATGACAGAGTTTCAACGTCTTGTTTGCTGACTCTACTGAGTTGAAGAACGCAAAAGATCCTACTACTTCCAACATTCTATCGCATCAGGTTCATCGCATCGGACATCATGTCCGGGAAACGATAGTTGACGAAGCCCGTGCCAGTTTAGGACCATCTATCGATCAGATGTTGCCTGTCTCTCGCGGTGCCCCTGAGCCTATTCCCAAATCTCAGGAAGAATACGATGCACAGGTCGACGCCGCCCTGCGCGATCTATTCCCAAGAATTCCAAACACTGATCGCCAGATGATCATTGAGCATGCTTTCAGACGAGTTTGTATTCCCTTTCCTTGACTTTCCATTCCAGGTGACGCATACTTATGGTTACAGGATCCCACAAACAAAAGCGAAAAAGAGAAAGTTGGATTTTCGGAGGATATTACTCTCGCTCGACGAGTTCAACTGGCAGTGCTTGCTCACATTCGTCATACTCACACGAGGTATGATACCCTACTAAGAGAGACCAGCTGGCAGAATGCTCGCAAAGTCGTCGAAAACCTGTGCCTGGATACACTCGTTAAGTGGCGAGGAGACGAGGAGAGTGGTCGGGATCAGCTGGATGAGATTTTGCGGGAGGTGGTCGTGATATCCGATTCCGAGGGCGAAGAGTCTGGCAACGAGTCTGACTCTTCCGTCGAAGAGGTTATTTACCAATCCACAAACCTCATTCCCAGCCGATCCGTCCAAAACATCTCCGGTCAAGCCGGCCCAGGTCATCGCCAATCCCCCAGGCTCAACCTTGGCGTAAAAGCACCTGTCACCCCCAAATCAAAAGGAAAGGTGAAGAAAGCCAAGCGTAAGACTTCGGCCGAGAAGAAAGGTCAGCGTGGGTTCAAGAGATATCAAGCCTGGCAAGATGCCCTTGATCGAAACCGCAATGACCAAGACCATGCTCCGAAATCACCCCAAGCACCGGTCTCGCAGTACACACACGGGCCACCGCCCGCTGCTCTTGTTTCAATAGGTGATCCCCTACCACCAGCTTCTCAGCTAAGGTTGGTGTCAGGGGGTGTTGGGCCTGCCCCCTATGAGAACGGCTATGTTGGAAAGCCTCAGCATCCTGCAAATGGATATTTCATAAGCTCGGGGCCGCAAGTTGCTCGCAAGGTAAAGTCTCCATTTTATGAGCCATCGCTTTCTACGCGCCCACCTGTGTCCGTTGTGGCAGACCGGTTACAAGATATGCTGGTACGATCCATTGAACCAGCATCCCCTGACGTTATGAAACCATCTTTTGTGCGTGCAGTGCCTCCTCGAGGTCAGGGTTTTAGGGATGAACCACCTCAGAGTTCCAGTCTGCAGCGTCCGGCCGTCATAACGTCTCCATCTCGGCGTATGAACATGAGAGACGAGCCTATGCAAGTCTCGCGGCCTATACCAAGCGAACGCTTGGCTTATGGGGAAAGGCCTTATGAATATCCTGGACCAGTCCCTGCGCATTCTGGGAATGGTATCCCTAACGAGCCTTCGCATAGCTATGATACAAGGTCCAATGGTGTGCAGAATCCTGCAAGGATTCTAGTAAGTCGTCGACCTTTCGATGAGCTGCAAAGACATGGAGACCGTGATACGCCCATCGTGATGGAAGATCGTGGTGGGTTCTATGAGCGCGTGCCAGTTCGTTCCACTGGAGATATCGCAATGTCCCGTGATGAAAGAGTTCCAGAGTACAGAAGAGATATTCCAGAAGTATCCAGGCCATTGGGCGATCGTCCGGCTGTTTGGCAAGAACAGCCTCGATTGTTACGGGTCGGTCGAAGCAACGCAGATGACATCGTTCCAATTGGCCATGCACCCCTTGAAAGCCGACAGCGTGCTGTCGTGGCAGAACCTCGGGCTGTACCATACCCCGTCCCTGTAAGAGCCCAAAGTGACATAAGAGCATACTTTGAGCCTGAACCGCGTCTCCTTCGCTACAACCCACCTGCCCCAGAGCCTCGTGCAGTCATAAATGATCACATGGCACCACGATACGAGGCACTGCACGAAATGTGAGTAGAATCGGTGGAGTTCGATATTGCACTTTCACTTACACAATCTAGCCGTTACGAAGAACGAGGACCCGAAACCTTTCAGCGTCGGGAGCCAGTACACAGATACTATTGGGATGAGCATCCTATTACAGAAGACCGTCACCGGCCTCCGCCATTGCAATCGCGTCGACCGGAGGACGTTATTGTGCTTGAGTAACGTTGGATGGGATGATAGCATGGAAGATGGTCACTGTATTTGATTCCCTCTCGTGAACTTATATGTGGGAGCGCCATGCACATTGCAGGCGTTGGAGGTTTCACAGTGGATGTTGCAGGTCTGAGAAAGCGCTGCTGTTGGAATGAACTTTGAACTGGCAATACCGGATGATACCCAATCGGAGGCATGGATTTGATTTTAAGACCTACATTACATAGACAGTGACTTGAAACTTCAGTCACCGTATCACTTCTGTAATGTGGAATAATGAAGAAGTTTTGGCTCTCGATATTTCAAACTTGCTTGACTTTTATTTACCCTAAAACAACCCATGATCTAAATGACGAACTTATAAAATAATGTAAATGCCCGAACCAGACATGACGCATCGAATGGGTATAGCTATGGCATCTAGTTGCGTCCTCTCCTAGGCTTTCCCACACCTGACGTTCCATGTCTCTTCTCAACGCCCAATCCCTTTCGTCCTGCAGCGATGCCTCCCCTGCCACTCTTGCCTCCACGACCTCCTCGACCACGGAAACCTCCACGGCTGCCGCGATCCCGTCCTGGGCTGATTCTGCTCTTGACTGCGGCGACATCGTTATCGTCCATCTCGAAATCCTCATCATCGTCGTCATTTGTACGTCGGTTGGAGAACTTGAGCTTGCCTCCACGACCGCGCTTAGCCACATCCTTGCCCTTGAGGGCAGCGACATAGGCGCCCACGCCTGAGGCTTCGGGGTTGGGGTCATCGACTTCCATCTCGTCGTCATCGTCCTTGCCGAGGATGAGCTTGCCATCGAGGTCGAACTTGGCCTTGGTACGTTGAGGCTTGCGCATCTTAACGGGCTTGGTGGAGGAGATGTTGGCCAGAGCCTTCTTGTCAAGAAGATCGAGAGGTTCGTCATCGTCCTCGACAATGTATGTCTTGCCGCCCTTCTGAGCCTTCCTCTTCGGCCTAGCATCATCCTCTGACTCGTCTCCATCATCCGAATCACTGCTGTACAGAGCCTGGTCGTATTCGTTCTCGAACTGGCGCTTAGGCTGGCCCTCCTCATCGTCGTCACTCTCCTCACCGTCTTCGCCCCTAGCAGCATCCTTCTTCTTCTTGGAACGCTCCTTCGTCTTTCGGATGTTGACGATCAGCTTCTTATCGTCATCGGGACAGTTCTTGTGAATGTTGTCATAGCCAAAGCGGCGGACCATGCGCTCGAGGATGTGCTTGACCTTGGCCTTGAAGTGGCCCTTGTGCTCGTGGCTCCAGACAATAAGGTTGGGAACGAGTGTTGAAAGGCGAGGAAGCATGAGCTCAACGGGGAGACCGATAACGCAGACCTTGACGAAGCCCAAACAGCTCTTGACGATCTCTCGGTTGTTAGATGTAAGGAAGAGATCCATAGTCTGAACCAAATCAGAAAGGGTGGCGTCACTCAGATCACTTCGGAACTCGTATAGAAGTCGACTAATGGCGGTGATAGAGGCAGAAATCATGTGAGGTGTACTGCCGGCCAAACCAGCGCTAACCATGGTGAAGAACTCCTCGATGTTGGCGGTTCCAGTGGGGGCATCGTCGGGCATGTGGGGGACCTTGCTGTTGTCGATGGTCGTGTTGTTGGCCGCGGCCATGCGGTGTCCCATGCGAACCAGAAGCTCATATGCAGTTTCACGAGCACGCTCGTTGTTCTCCTTGCATGAGATGACAACTTCGCTAAGAACAGCAGGAATGAAGTGAAGAGAGGTGTCGGGGATGTAGGGAAGGAGGGCGATGATGGCAGCGAGTCGCTCTCGTCGAGCAGGGGCAGAGACCTTGTCAGTGCTGGAGAAGATCAGGTTCTGAAGCTCCGCAGATCGCTCCTGGAGAGCGGCCTTGCCAATTTCGGAATCCGCCAAGCGGGGGATGAGCTTGTATGCCTTCTTCTGAAGTTGGGGCTCCTCCTCCTTGTTGATGATGACGGCAGCAATCTCGAAAAGGGAAGCAAAACTCTCTCGTGGTAGGTAGACAGACATTGTGATAACGAGATCCATCAGAGTCTGGGCTGTCGAAGGCATGTGGTCCTTGGACTTTTGCTGGTTCTCCTTCTTCTTGTCCGCTGGCTTCTCCTTTTGCAACTCGGCAGCAAGCATCTTGCTTACACGGTCGAAAGTCTCCATGAGCTCACCATTGGGAGTAATGCTGAGGAATGTGTTGATGGTCTGGAGGATAGGTCCGCGGCTCTGAGGAAGTGTCTGCGTGTAAACGTTGAACATGACTGCGAGCATGTTGCCTGCAAATTGAGAGAGGTATTCGAGGTTCTTCTTGGCATCAGCACGGCTGACACGGCTTTGAAGGACAAGGTCCTCCTCCTGCTCCTCAATACCAGCAATGGCCTGGTTAGACTCGATAAGGGTCTTCAGGGCTCTGCAGACATCAAGTCGCAACTCAACCTGCTTGTACAGAAGGTTGGCCAGGATTTCCGCAAACCCCTGGTCAAAGGCCTGGGTGAGATCCAGAGGAAGGTCGCAGTAGCCGGGAAGAGTGGACCAGATTTGCTGAACCACGGTTTCGTAAATCTTGATCTCCATTGTCTTCTCAGCTTGGCCGTGATCGAGGACCCTTTGGAACATCACTTCACTAAGGGGCACCATCTCGCTCTTGAAGTGAGCGAGATTCGTATTCGATGTGTAATCTCTGAGAATAGGGAACATCCAAGCACGACCGGGCTGGCCCTTGGCAGGCTTCACGAGGTTCAGAGGAAGGATTGAGAGAACGGCCTCAGGGCCCATCGCTCGAATCGCCTTTCCAATAACCTCGTCAGCTTCCTTCTTGTTACGGAAAGATCCGTTCTCGCGAATCTCACCAATCGTCTTGGTGACATTCATCATGATAGGATACGACCTCCATCTCAAGGTGTCGAAGATGGCGCCCAGAACGTTGAAAGTCTGTAGCCAGGCGGCCTGGTACTGAACGGTGAGAAGAGACTCTGCTGACTTAGAAATCTTCTCGAGAATCTTCTCGTCGTAAATTGAGGGCTCAAGGATAACCTGCTGGGGAATGCAGTTGGCCATGAAGGACACCAGGCACTCAGATGCAGAAATTCTAATGTTCTCGGAGGGGGCCTCGAGGAACTGAGCCACCATATCGAACATCTGTGGAAGGTTTTGGAAGGTCTCGTCAGGCTCGACTTGTGAAGAAACATCGTATCCTCGGGACAGAATGGCGAGCCACGGGGGAACAAGCTGGGTGTCGTTGGCAGAAGGTCGCAGTTCGGAGATAATCTCCATAAGTCGTGGAAGTTTGGCTGAAGAAAGTTCATCGGTCATACCCTCAAAGATCATCTCGAAAATTTCGAAAGCCGCCATGGTCATGTACTCGTTTCCACTCTTGGCGATACCCAGCAACAACTCGCACAAAGACTCGATCTTCTTGCTTGGCCAGCCACCACTCGCGGCCGCAACTGTCTTGACCAGCTGAAGGGCATGGATCATGGCAGGGTCGTGGGAAGCATCCGCCTTCTTTCCCTTGCGCGCCTGCGCAATCTTACCGGCCAAATCCTCCAAGTTCTTGGTGGCAGTCTGAGCGCACATATCGGCGGCAGGATGGTCCAGCGAGGGGCTCGGTGGCGGGTTTCGGAGGACCTGTTTCAAGGCGTCTTGCGACCTCTTTCGCACCTTAGGTCGGTGGTCAAGGGACATGTTCAAAAGTCCTGCGACAGCTCGTCGAGGACCAATCTGGGAAACGGACAGCTCCCAAGATGCGGCATCCTGAGCAAGAAGAAGCGACTCGAGACATCCTATGGACGATCGCAACAGCATGGGCTCTGCATCCTGTAGCAGGAGTACGGGGGCGAGAAGAGTAAGAATCTGCGTGAACTTGGATCGGAGAAGAGGTTGCGGGGCATAAGGTGTAACGACGTCGAGAAGGTAGACGACGGGGGTCGCCAATTCCGGGTTCACGGTGTCATTGCTGTTTGCCTGTTGAAGAAGGGCAAGAAGAGCCGCAAAGTATCCTGTGGGCGTGGGATCCGCGTTCTGTTCCTTGAGAGTCGACTCGACAGCCTGCAGAACAACGACAGTCTACAAGAAAAAGATGTCAGTGTGCGACTCGAGATTGCCGGCGCATAAGACAATAGCGCAGAAATACAACTTACCCTCTTTTGACTCTGAAGTCCAGGGGACTTGATCTTGTCCAGCTTTTCAGCCAGAGAAGGGGTCGCCATGTTGATGTTGAGCAATTCAATCCGCAACCACCAACTGAACTGGATTGTTCTGTTCGGTAAAAGTCAAGACCCCAGCCAAAAATTCCCAAATTTTTACATGCTTATCGCACCCCGCTGGGACTGATAAGAAAGTGGGGTGGCTAATGCGTGCTAAGCCACATCCGCCAACCTCCAGGCCCCGTTACCAAGATGCGGCGCCAGCTTTACCGCTGTATCCGAGCGCCCTACGTATGGCCTGTCCTCCACTGTCTGTACCTACTGTAACTGTGCCCCTCGGAGCTGACCTAGGTTAAGGTGTTGGCAGCTCGCGCCTCTCGTTACTCAATTTCAAATACATCTGCAGCCTCGTTTCTCTCCCATACAAGAGAGACAATATGGCATTTCTCATTCTCGTTATAGGGGACCTCCACATCCCGGATCGGGCGCTTGACATCCCCGCCAAGGTACATCCAGCGCGCAGTGCTTCCAACGTCGCGCGCATCGCTAACACGGCTCTCTGTTTGTAGTTCAAGAAGCTCCTCTCCCCCGGAAAGATCAGCCAGACGCTTTGCCTTGGAAACTTGACCGATAAGCACACGTACGAGTACTTGCGATCCGTCTCCCCCGATCTCAAGATTGTGAAAGGCCGCTATGACGTCGAGGCCACTTCCCTCCCATTGACCCAGGTAGTCACCCACGGAAGTCTTCGCATTGGTTTCCTAGAGGGATTTACGCTCGTCTCTAATGAACCTGACCTTCTTCTGGCCGAGGCGAACAAATTGGACGTGGATGTTCTGTGCTGGGGTGGTACTCACCGCTTTGATGCCTTCGAGTATATGGACAAGTTCTTCGTGAACCCTGGCAGTGCAACTGGCGCATTCATGGAAGGTTTCAGCCAAGAGTCTGAAGACCCTACACCAAGCTTCTGTCTTATGGATGTATGTTACTTGCTGTTTATCGTTGGCGATATGATTACTGACCCTACCCTAGGTTCAAGGCATCTCACTCACCCTATACGTCTATCAATTACGAAAAGACGACAAGGGCAACGAGAACGTGGCAGTTGAGAAGGTGACATACACAAAACCAGTAGAGCCTTCAGGAGGAGCATCATCATGATTTTATATAGATAGGGGGAGTTTACATTCAGCGACGTACTCAAGACCAGCAGCAGAATCTATACCCAGTCACACATTGAACAAATGCGCAGGGGTCCTCACTAGAAAAAGAGGCTCTCATCTTAGACCAACAAAGCGTCAATTGGCAAGACGAATCACCAATGCATGCATCAATTGGGTGCTTGTGTCCAAGAAGGAACATTACAACTATAAATAAATATTCAAAAAAACACAAACAACTATCCATCGCTTTGTAGAGGTATCTCGGGCATGCAACCAGTCTGAATAATTTCCGTCAAAGCAGTATCAGCGCTGACACGCAACATACTCCTTTTGAAGAAACAAGAAAAGACAAAAAACGCCTCAAATGCTCTGCCAAACTCCCATTCATAATATGCAGTCATTACAACATCATACTCCTTCGCCTTGATGAGGCACGTTCCCTAGCCCCAGAACCTTCTTCGACATGAACCGCAGATGAGACGCGCCGTGAAGTTTGCCGACTGACGGGCTTCTTCTTAGTTCTGGTAGGGCCCTGTTCTTCAGACTGTGGTGACGAGGGTGTGAATTCGTAGATGTCAACTTCACTTAGTCCGGTTGTATCAGATGCCATGTCATCCCTGCCATCTTCATGAGAGGTTTCGCTGCCTGCAACCAAGTCTTGTATCATCATTGAGGTGCGTCTACCGCTTCGAATTGCCATGTTCTTAGAGGCCTCAGGACTTGAGCCCTTTCCAGCCAAGGGACTGGCAGGGATACTGCCGGGCTCGTTCTCTGCGTTTGTTGCATTGACGCTCGGTAATTGCTTCCAGGAATCCTCGGCATCACTCTCGCGCTTGAGCTTGGTTGTGTCTGGAGCTTGCTCAGCTACACTAGAACGCCGGGCAGTTCTGCCATCTCCTGCGACAGCATCAAGCAATTCCTTTGTGGGTCTTCGCATCTTGTCTCGAAGGTTGGGTTCAGCATAGCTGACTGCAGTTCTATTTCGTCGGCTGGGTCTTGCGGGTTCTCGGTTTGCATTGACATCTGCAGGTGGCGGTGTTCCTCCTCGTCCTGTATCTTTCGAGGCGGTGGTATCTGGTGAGTGCGGGGAGAGGAGTGATGGGTCTGTGTATGGTGTTGCAAGTCCACACTGAACTTCAGCAACAGTAGGGACTGTGGGTTCGGGGTCCTGGATGGGCTCAATGGCAATAGGGGCCAAGGATCTGGACCTGGATTTGGGTCGATGTGGTGAAATCTTTGATCTCAGCAGATCAGCTTTGGCTGCAGCGATCTCATCCGTGTTGACTGGCTTAGAAATCTTCTTTGGTGAAGTCATATCGTCGTTCGTGCTCTTTGCCGATAGTGGTCTCCTTGTACCTGTGGCATTCGCCTTCTCCCGCGACTCCTTCTTCAAACCGGAAACCTCTTTCAGTGTTCGGCCTCCTGCTTTCTCGCTAACCACCCGGGGGTTCTCATTCTCATCGTTGTTCTTTTGCGATCTACTCGTGACCATATCGTCTCTAGCGGCGAGCTTCCTCTTTGATCCTATCTTGATTTGCTGGGGCTGGGACATAGGGGGTTCCATGGGTGGCTCTTCGGTCTTGGTTTCAATGGACTTGGTAGCCAGGGGCTTGGTCTCCATTAATTTCGGCTGTTGGGTTTTGACAATTTCCTCTGTTCGCTTCTTCTCCGGCGAAGTTGGTCTCGGTAACATCTTGGCGGTTTGTGGTGATGTGAATGTTTCGGGTGGCGTAAGCTTCGTCTTGGGGCTTTCTTGTACAGGTGCGGGAGCGGGAGCAGAACGTGAAGGGGAAGGTGAGTCGACCTTGACTGGCTCTTCTTCCTCTTCTTCGATAAAATGCGAGACGGGAGGGGGGCCGAGTTCAGGCGATTGAGATGTATCGGCCATATCGTCATAATCAGCCTCTGATCGAAGTGCTAGGATTTGTTCGGGACTGTGTACTGTTAGAACGCTTCCATCTACGTTAACAAGTTGGCTTACTTCATAGATTGTCTCGGGTACGATTTGGTCTCTGAGATGTGTCCCAGCTCTTCGATTTCGCGGGCAATATCCCGAAGGCGTCGCTGTGAAGGGCTGGGTCGGGCAGAGCTGAAGCTCAATCTTGGCTTGGTTGATGACTTTCTTGGTTGTTGAGAGTGTCGCTTCATGGGTGGCTCCAAACCGAGCCCAGCGAGAAGGCTACCCCATTCAGTAAGTTGAGATTCTAACTTGGTTTTGATTGCGAGCGCATGGTCGGCGATTCTTCGAGAGTCGTTGTCTTCAAGCTCCTTTTCCAGCTCTAGAATACGACCCCGAAGCTCGAGGTTTTCGGACAACATGCAAGCGCAGTCATTCTCAAGTTCTCGAACACGAAGAGCGCGGGCATTGTTTGATTTGGCGAGATCGCGGTTCTGGCGTAGAAGCTTCTTTCGAACTTGATCACAAGATAAAGTCAGTTCTCATGAACCCAGTAGTTTAGGCTCCAGGAGTTGAGCTTAACTCACGCGTTTCAAGACTGTCCGTAGACACCGGGGGTTCGTTCAGTCTAGCCATAGCATAATGGGGTGGTTTGCGGCAACCAATTTGAGGTTTTCTGCGGTTAGTCGAGCGCTGATATGTGCTTTTGATTAAGTCACAAACTGTTGTACAATGCCAACCTGAAAAGGGATTTTTTGATTGTATGTATTTACTTCCATGGCGATGACTGTTTTTGTTCTGGCGCTTGGTTACCGGTTGCCCCAGCTACAGGTTTTGTGGAAACCCCACGTTGAACCCCACCATCAATTCGATGGATGCAAACGCGGTGGCAGCTGAACTGCTAACGACGTCGTTAACCATTTCGAAGGTTTATTGAATAACGCCGCCAGTCATCATGTCCTACCCGACGCGACCGATATCCTCGCATATGCGCGCACCGAGTGCTTCAGCATCTTCAAGCGGACAATCACCAGCACTATTAGCGCGGATCGAAGAAAAGAAGGCCGAACTCGAAAATCTTAAAGAGCTCCGAGAGCTCAGCGCTGCGGTCGCAACACAAATGGAAGCTTTGGAACAAAAGCTCTCAACACTATCTGATGGGACAGAAGGTAACCAAGTTCCTCTCGGGCTCACGTGCTTGGACTAATGTCTGACAGCAATTGCGGCGGTCGTTGGCAACTGGCATAATGTTCTACGTGCCATCAACATGGCTTCTTGTATGTCTTGCTATTCTTCAACTGGCAAAGCTTGTCTAACAGAATTATAGCCAAACTCGCAAAAACAGCAGCAGACCCTACACAAGCATCTGAAGATTCGGCGGGGCCACTTCCTCAGACTCTAGTTCGAATCCCAACAGAACATGCGCCAGCATTACAGGCTCAGGCAGAGGCCGCTGAAGCTGCCGCCGAAGAAGAGCAGTCATGAATTATAGAGGCTTTCGGATAAATCAATCGAAACGAATGCCAAGCCTCTTGTGATATCTGCAGGTTTATCTCGCCTGATGCTTTGCCAGGCATAGATGCTCCTTATAAGCTTTGCTGTCTCAAGCTTCGTCTCACGAGTACCGTACCAAGGAACTGCACCAACCAACAAAGTCACACGCAACCGTACCAAATCCGCCCATGAAACAATAGCTGGTTTCCAATTTTTAGTCAGCAGCCCATTGCTATCTCAGAACACTCAGACCCGACGGCGAGAGGTAATCAAATTTCTACTTCAGGGTCAGGCAAACAGCATGTTCGAGGAAGAGAAGAACGGCGCCCGGCACAAGCCGGCTTTTTGAGGGAGAGAGGGTTGCTTGGTTGAGACACGAACAAGAGTAGGCAGTACTTCTCAGAGGGCTCCGGAAGTAACTCGGTTTGATTGACAGCTAGAGTCATATCTCTCTGATTGAAAGATGACTCAGTAAACCTTGATTCGTTTGGTTGAGGGGTGGACATGTTAAAAGTAGGAGAGCAGCTCATGGAACGAACCTGAGTCCACAAGGCCCTGGATAGCTTGATAAAAAGCCTTCCTTAGCTATCAGAGATAAGAAATTAGGACATGAACGCGAGCAATTCTTGCTGAGTTCGAGTTATAATACAAGAACACAGTAAATGAATCTAGACGCCGGTATTTACCGTGTAAAGCCCATCGCCAGGAACTTTTGATACGACTGCTTGAGTTCGCAAGCACAACTCTATTTCCGTACCTGATCTCAACACTGGCTGAGACTCTCCGACACTCTCTGACCTCAGTGGCAAATTATATTCTCGGCACCTTTCTATAAGGTAATTGAAGACGAAAGTATTATCTTGACGTGGTAGAATGGTGATAGTGTGTTTCTTACAAGATAATAATGAAGCACATACAATGGATACCATAGGTAGCCCAGCATCTCGCACAATTTATGTGGATCTCGTTTGCGCATATCATCTAAGTTAGTGCATGGGCTTCTGCACAATAGTGGGACTCCCGCTCTGGAGCTTCAGTAGCCAATGAAACGCAGCAATTGACTTCATTATATCGAAGTCATACTGACTTTGTAATACAGGTATCTTAGTAGGTAGTACTACCAGGACTCGGCAAGCTGATGGAAAAGGCTCTATCAGAAACGTGATGTGATGGGGTCAATTGCAAGTTGCGTTCAAGAAAGAGGGACCAAGCAATTGCTCATATACCAAAAATAAATAAGAAGGTGCGGGACGGGAAATGGGAAGGTAAGGGTAGTAAGTACCATAGTATGCAGCTTCGCGGTTGCCGTGGCTCACACCCATTGTTGTTGTTGTTTTTATTGACATCACTCTACTTCCATGCAGCCATCTTCTACTTCTCCTCCCCATCACCAACATTTCTCATCTGCTCCATCCACCATTGCTAAATATCTTGGTCGTTCCGTTTTCATCAATTCAATCAAATCTACAGTACTGTACAGTACAATCCGTGCTTTACTTTACTTTATCCAGGTCTCGACTTAAACGAGGCCCCGCTGTTGGCCGTCGCTTTGATAGTCTTACCCCTGTTGTCTGTGAAATTACACTCAGATCCCAGGTTATTATCACTTGAGATTTGACTTACGAGAAGCCTGGTGGCGCTCCAGTCTCACTTATTGTCTTTCTAGACCCTCGAGTAGACCCCGGCATTCTAGCCTTAGGGGTCTCCCTTGGCTCCATCGAAACGTCCAATCCAGAGGCTCATCTCATTGTCCTGAAGCCAACTAGGTAGACTATGACTACCATGATGGATCATCAACCCCAAATCTACCCTGCCACTAATAAGGCCCCGGTCTCCTCTGGTTCCGCTAACAACCGGGATGTTCATTTTATCGAACCCAAATCTACTTCAAGTCCCTCTTCCTCTTCGTCGACCCGAGGAGCACTCCAAGAGCTCTCAGCCCGTCATATTCACAATCAGGGTGTTGCCCAAAACTCGCCTCAGCAGTACCAAAATCAAAAATTGCACCTCAGACCTAGTGCTGTCAAAGTCCCCTCGTCATTTCGTCGAGCACGGCGATCATCTACCGAGCCCGAAGCTTTCGAGCTCCTCGAGGTAGTAGAGGAAGAAGATTCAAATTTGTCTGTTGCCAGTTCGCCTGCGAATAGCAATCGCTCTGTTCACCAACAGTCATCAGAAGGTTTGTTTCTTGTTCAGCTCTTGACCCCTTCATCAACTTAAGCCTTGAACTCCATGCTTCCTGTATCAATACTGACATCTGCAAAGGGTACATTTGCAAGTCGCACCCGCTGGCCGAAGCGTGGCCAAGCTTGAGCCCTCATCTAGATCACCGACCAGGTCAGTTCGAATGGTTGGTATCGTTCTCAGCGCCAACTAGTGAAGCCAACAACAGTGACTCTCCCGACATTGGTGAAAGCGACCATTGCAAAATGGAGACCAAGGTTTATGGTTGCACTTTGTTGTCACGCTGGCCACGATACAATCTCTTCAACACTCCCGAGACTGACATCTACACCTTCGTAGCGACTCCATTGACACCTGAAGAATACATGGCTCTGGGTTTTGAGCCCCCACAAACTTCCTTCAGCACACCCAACATGGCGTTGCCTCCACCTCCCGCGTATGACGACCACCAAACTCTTCCACTCAAAGTACCTGAAGTGGTCGAAGTGGTAGAACAGGCGGTTTCGCCTTCTCTTACTTTGATCAGCGACAGATGCAGTAGCTACGGGGGGTCTTCGCGGAACGGTTCCTTCTCCGTGCCCCGAATTGAGGACTCTTTCGAAGAACTTGATAAACTTGAGGATGAGCTCGAGGCTATTGACGCCTTTACGCAGTCACGGCGAATTGCTTTACCTGAGAACGTACCCACCAGCAAACACCTAGAGCCACCCTCTCCAGCAAAAATGCCGACTATCTCTAAGAGAGCATCAGTAATCGGTATGTCTTCGACAGTGCGCGTCAAGCCGACTGAAAAGTCGCAAGTTCCTCTTCGTCGATCAACCTCTCTCGTGTTTCGTGATAAGAAACAAAACGATTCCGACGATACCCTCAAGCCCAAGCCGCAATTTACTCGCGGAAACAACTCTCAGTCTACTCCTTCTAAAGCGCCTGTCAAGTCTACCAAGGCACCTACTATTCCCAAATTTGAGCTTCCTGGTGAGGCTGTAGCTCGTCGTCTGAAGGAACAGCGTGAAGCTCGCCGAGCCCAACAGGCTGAGGCTCAGAGAGCTTATGTGCCTCCACCGAGACCGAAGTCTAGTAAACCACTCACTAAGCCAATTTTTGAGCTTCCTGGAGAAGCCATCTCTCGTCGCAAACGCGAAGAGCGTGAAGCTCGCCTCAAGGCACAAGAAGAAGAGGAAAAACGCAAGCGGGAGTTCAAGGCCAGACCTATGCGTAATAGTTTCACGCCAGCTAGCATCCCGCGAGAGACCATCGCCAGCCTTGCTCGACAAGGGAAGCTGCCACAAGAAGATACAAAAAAGCAAGCGAACGCGGCTAAGACAAAGAGAGCATCCATTTTAGGTCCACGCCCAAGCCCCAGCTCCGAGGGGCAGATTCCCCAAAATCGAGGTCGGTTGTCCACAGCTACGTCACAGGAGCATCTGAGTCGGGGAACCTCAGTGTCTACGGGAAGCGGCAGTGGGAAGCGGGCTCTTACTGCCGAAGAAGCACACCAACTCAAGGTCCGCGGCAAGGAAATCTTCCAACGAGACAACAATGGTTATATGCGGGACAAGGAACGCGAGAAGCGCGAACGTGAGGAAGCGACCCGACTGGCCCGAGAGCAGGCTGCAGAACGCTCTAGAATAGCGAGCCGAGAATGGGCAGAGAAAAAACGCCTTAAGGAGCAAGCTTTGTTGCAGGCCATCAGGGGACAGTAAACGGGTCGTACCTGGGCAAGATATATGCCCACTTCACTGATATTCATCTCCCAATGGGATCAGGGCATTTATAGCCCCTAATATTTGTATGTTCTGAGCAGGGAGTTTTGGAAGGGTTGGAGTTTCAGCACCGGTACTGTAGATTTGTTTTCTTATTGAGATATTGATGGCTTGGTATTGGGGTGAGCACGCGTCCCTTGGCTTTCTAAGGAGACGTTGGCGTATCAAAAGTCCCTGAAGCTGGAAACTGTAACAGCTGGAAAGCTTAGCTTCAGAATTGAATTATTGGACTATGCAGTTATAAACTCTTTTCTGGCACCTTTAGACATCCACCTCGTCGTCTAAGATATTACATTGCTCCTGGAGAGAGGAGAATGGAACAAATCCTGAACGTCGTCAGTGCCATTACACATACGGAGAGGCACACCAGCAGGACGGGTTTCTCAGTACAAGGAAGCTTGGCATGGCATCTCAGTACGAAGTCAAAGCATACAGGTCTTTGCAAATAGTATTTCGTCAATTCGCCTGCTATGTACTTCTCTAAGCCCGTACCTCTGCATCGTTCGACCCCCAACTTCTAAAACCGCAACAAGTCCACCTGATACAACTGATCCACTTCGATTCAGAATAACTTTTCACAATTCCTTTCGATACAGTATTACAGGGCTGTGAATAAGTAGCCCTTCCAATGATCCATGACAGAGGGCAACGAATAACTCCGCCATTCATCGTATATACAAGTTCCTCCTCATAATGTAAACGTACTCACAAGGGTAGCCACCCTGTGGTTGTTGCCTTTGAAAATGGTAAAAAAGAAAAAGTAACCAGAAGTCCACCGGTTTTGAATGGCTGTATTTGAAGAAAAAGGATGCCCTTGAGATGGTGCTCAAGATGCCAGAAAGTGAGTGATTAAATTGTAGCCTATTCCAAGAAAATGGCTGATTTGGAAAAGCAAAGTAGACGCCGGGAAGTGTGAAACGCCGTTTGAGTGCACATTCCACCTCCTAGCGAGAGATTTCGGAAGGACGTGGGTATCTTTCTAGAGACATAAGAAATATCGTAGCGACCGGTAGTGGTAGCATGTGAAAACAATAACATTTTTTTTAGAAGTTTTGCGAGATACCCGCACTCTGCTGTGGGTAATGAGAAGGGTTCTCGATGCGTGTGTTCCGGCGTGCAGGGTTATCGCGAATGATCGCCTGTTGAGCGCCGTTATCGCTGTAAGGATTCTGGTTGTATTGATCATAGTATGCGCCGCCAGCCCCGTACGGAACTCCAATCGGGTCTGAAGCATCAGATCGACCAGCAGCACTGTATGAAGAGGAAGCGTTGGAAGGGCCGCGGTGCACATCGGCACCGCGGTTGTTAGCAGCAGAAGGACCCATGGCTCCAAGGATCTCACCCTCAGGAGAGTGTGATCCATCCATAAGAGGCTCGCCGGAGCGGGCATCCGACATGTTTCCTCGAGTTGGTGAAGTAATGTCGGAGTAAGCGCCATTAATGCCACCAGACAAAGTAGTAGAGGCCTTGCGACCAGTTGAGCCGATAGTAGTGTTTCCCCAGCCACGGTAACCTGAAGATCCATCTTCCCTCATTTCGTAACCGCTGTCTGCCATACCAACAGCAGGGATCGTAGGGTCAGCGTTGGGATTATAAGCGTAGTCTTCGACTTCCTTTCGTCGCTCCTCTTCAGCTTGTCTTCTAGTCTTTCTCTTCTTCCACCAAAACAGACCCAGGAGCGCAAGAAGAATAATGGCAGCAATTGGTACAGCAACACCAATAGCAACCTTGCTCTTTTGACTCAGACCATCACCGCCATTCCCGCTACCGCTACCGCTACCGCCGATCGCATCAGCATCATCCGTGCTGGTGGCAGACGCAGAAGCCTCTGAAGGTGCGACACTTTGGGTACGGATAGCGGTAACCAAAACAATGCTTGTTTCAGGTCCTGAGCTACCTGTCACTGTAATGACAGTTGACAGAACCTCGGAAGTAGTAATCTGAGATGCTTCTTCTTCTTGAGTTGAACTAGGATCGTCGTTGCTGTCGTCGGTGGAAGCTGGGTTTGCGGCTTCAGTAGTTGGGTTGGCTTGAGTAGTTCTGTTGGGACTTGTGGATGGCGAAGGATCGTCGGATGAAGGCGATGGATCCGCAGCTGATGTTTCCGCAGCGGGTGGAGGTGTGTTGCTAGGGCTGGCATCATCAGATGCCTCTGCAGGAGCGCTTGACGGTTGCTCGTCTTCAGATGGGGTTGGACTTGGCTGGTTCTGAGTAGGTGAAGAGTTATTGTTGGAAGGCCGTGCGGAAGCCGGGTTTGATGTAGCCGACGCAGCAGCAGTATCGTCAGCTGGTGATGAAGGTTGGTTCGCAGCGTCGGTATTGTTGTCATCGGCAGATGGGTTGGCGGATGGTTGCGCAGCGGTGGGCTGGGCCGGTTGGGGTGTAGACATGGCGAAGGTAGGCGTGCTCACGCTGGGGATTTGCCTAAGATTGAGAAACATGTTAGCGACTTGTCGAGCACTCGCATTGAGGCTTGAAGGGGTTCAGAAGAGGTAGAGTTTAGGGAACATGCGTCTAAGGGAGACGGTGCAGCGACGGTTAAAGTCGATCAACACAAGGGCGATCGTTGACAGGTTAGACGCGATAAGGTCGGAATGAATTGAAGAGATATTGGCGATTGAATTTCCTCAGACCAGGACTCTTAGATTGGCGAGTACGAGCGCGGGGGTTCGATGGAGGATAAGATTGAGTGAGATGAGGCATTGCAGTGTATAGTATTGCCCGGTATTGGAACAAAAGGAGGACAAGATGCAAATGCACGCATGCATGCATGTACCGTGACACAACATACCTTTGAATCTGTTGAGCAACAGCTGATTCGTTTCAAAATGGGAGAGAAACGAAGGGATTCGCCAGGGACGCGTCAAGGACGAAAAGGTAACGATTCGAGATTGACCTGATTGATGCGTGAGAAAGAGAATGGATAGGAAGCGAAAGTGAGGGTGGATGGAGAATCAAGTCAGGTCGGTCGGGTAAAAACAGACAAACTAGACGGGACGGGAGCATTGGCTGCTATGGGGAGTAATAGCCTAGAAAGGCCGCATGTTGCAGGTACACCTACCCACCCTTCACCAACTGAACGTGGACGTAACGGGCAGGAAGGAACCCAAAGGTCTTAGCGGCCGCTGGAGGCCCAGGCTGGTCGACCCAGTAAATGACCTCGTAGCTCCACCAAACTGGTGCCATGACAGTGGAGGCCCAGGACCTGGGGCGAACAATGCTCAAGCTCCATTTCTTTTTTTTTTCCCTCCAAGGCTTTGAATTCCAGATTGAGATCCGACGTAACGTAATGTAACGTACCTTGGTTTTGTCCTATCAATAGGCAAAAGTCGCCTTGTTCTAAGAAGCTCAGAGTGAGCAAACCTAAGCTCAATAGATGATACTGAGTTTAGGAGATAAATAGCATAGCCTAGGTGAATGAACCGTTCAGCTAAGCAACCTAACTTGACTTGACTTGACTTGTAGCAATGAAAACGGCGACTAAACAGAACGGGTGTCGGTTTGCTTTCGGGATCGGGATGGGCGTATTGCGCTATGCTGTCCTGGTCAAGTCGTGTCGTTTGTTCCAACAGTGAGTATCAGTATCAATTGAAGAACATTTGATGAAAAGAGAAGAAACATTGGATACAACTGCATAACAAGAAATAGCGAATGCTCAACTAATAATCACAGGCTGAGACGAGTGTGGCACATGATTGTTAAAATCAGCATCGGGCCTTTGTTTGCCATTCAACAGAGCCATTCGCACACATCCAAAAAGCCTAAGACTTTGACTTCTTCAGCCACGAACCGACAATTGGTTGTCCCAATTTGGTTGCTTCGGGGTCTTCTTGGCGTGGAGCCCCCCCAAGACGATACGAGGCAGACTGTGGTTTCTTACTTGTCTGCTTTCTGACGCCCTCGGGACGATCAACGGAGCGATGCGACCAGAAACTCCGTTGGCCAAGAGCAGTTGTTATTCTGGGCATTTTGTCCTATGAATTTCAATTGAATTACTATCATCATAAGTCTATTTTATTGATATTTTTTTCATCGCTAGAGTGACTGAAAAAGCAATTAGTTATTAAACTTTAACCCCAAAACTCTCTCCCTTGCATTCCCCATGGAGATTATCACCACAACCACACCATCGAAATCAAAACACAACAATACCAGCAAAAGTCCATGAAGACTGTACTGTCCTGCAGCTCCAATTGTGAGTATGAAAAAGTTCCTCTCTGGACCCTCACCATCGTTGTTTCACCAAACGGGGTTAACACGTCATGGTGATGAAGCCAAGTCATAAATCCTTCAATGTAATCCGCCACCGGACTTCAGCTTCGAGGGACAAGAGACCCTGTGGTGATCATTGATTGTTGGATATCTTGCCTTGTCGACACAAATCACTCTTTTGCATATGAAAACACGAAAGGATCCGAGGGATACTTTGTAGTGCCAATCAAATCCACCACTGGGGTGGTTGGCATTCAACTTTTTCTATGGCGCGTCAGGAACCCTTTTAATTTAATCGGTTCTGCAATGGAATGTCATTTTCCTGCACACATAGGGAGTAGTAGATCCATATCGCCCACTGTGACTATCCCAATGGATCGATCAACTGCCCTTGCTGCTTGCTGAGCGCTTCAAGTCTCAAGAACAACGTCAACTCACGTGCCCTCTGCCTTAACTGGGAGCATATATGTAATCTCGGTGACATGCCCAAAAAGATAGATGAAAAGACCTGTCAATGCAACCCTAGCTTCAAGGCCTGGCACTCCACGTTCAAATGGATGAAGAACCTCCGTCCACGATTAAATTGCACTCTCGGTTCAAAAGCTTGTCTATGAAAAGGAATGTTGAATTTGAGACGCAGACGCCGTCTAGAATTGGGTATTTAAAAAGGCATACGTACCTTCATACGCTGACCTGAATGGTAAATGACATGATCCACTACGGCGAGGATCCCTATACTTTGGTGAACCAGACTATTGGAAACTCGACAGCCAAAACATATCGCTTGGCAGCCTCGTCAAAGGGCTCAAATAGTCTTTGATTATCGTCATTAGGTATAAGCTTTGTCTAATCAAACTAGGGCTGCGACAAATAGGCAGGGTTTGCTGGTAATTATTATTGAGACCTGACTGATATCGAAAGTTACAAGGCTTGCCACGGTAAGGTAAATGACCTGTACTATAACAGAGGACTACCTGGTACCTAGGTAGGTACGTAGTCCAGGGTCTTATCGCGGAAACTCTCCCAAATATTTACAAAGATCAACTACAATGATCTCATCAGAAAAGAACGACAAATCTCAATCTTGGAATTTTCTTTCGTGCGCCTTGAATCCAGCTAGATTCGCTGTCAGCTCCACCTGAAGATGTCTGCCTTCCACTAGAGCACGGCAGAGACCAAAAATAGAATCCGGATCGCGTGTTGTCGTATCGGTTCAGGAACACGGCCTTGATTCGATGGAGGCCGCTGATCGCCAGTATCCACGATGCCCAAATCTATTACGAAACCTGCCAATCGTTCGGTGCCTTGCTTGTCTGACATCGTAGAATGTCATCGCAGTTGACAGTGAATACGGCGTAAATCTAGTGTGTTGCGATTATCGTACCAGCAATCCGAACATCACATCTAAGAATACTACGAATGTATTCAACATGACCTCAGGCCATCAATGGGACGGTCTCTTAAGGACAAGATCACGCGGTAACTTTTATCGGAACGAAAGTGGTAGAAACAAGATGCCAATGTTGAAGCGATCAACGGCAGATCCAATTGACCTATGTACAACGGCTGGAAGTCGTCCAAGCCGCCAGTCGTCATCTAGTTTGTCGTGTGGTAATCCAAGACCTTCTATAATATGCAAGCCTGCAGGTTCCCAGTATGAATAAGAATATCGCAAGACATCATGACCCTAAAATACGCCTGAGAAGAGAAAAATGTGCAAAGTGGACAAGACCCGCGCACGCTGTGAGTGATGAATGCCAGAAAAGACAACGCTAAGAGAACTTTTGACACATCTGTGATGTCCGAAAAGTCGGACTATACACAGCGGTGTTTGCGCTGCTTTTTATTCGATCAAGGTCGAATTCCCCAAGACGGCTTCAGTGTATCTTGTAGCGCGTCTGCGGTGAACACTTGGTCACCTGGGAGTCGGCTCACACGTCCAGCACCGTTACGGATGGCTCCGAGCTGGGCTTGGGACATGCCGCTGCGGTTACTCCTGATACTTCCAGCATCGCTCATGTTGTCGGAATCCTTGAACTTCTTGGGAGGCGCAAAGTCGAGACCAGTGAAGGTACCAGACTTACGGAGGAGATGACTGTAACTAGTTAGTAACGGGGTGTATAGCAATCTGATGCAACAAGACTTACGGGCTGGGGAGGGCAGCGAGCTCCTCAAAGGGTGAGACGAGGGTTTGAGCTGCAGGGACTGATGGAGAGTAGGGGCGTCTCTCGCCGAAGGGGCTTTGAGAACGTCCAGCGGCTGTGTCTCGGATGTTGCTGGGAGGAGCGAAGTCGGCGGCGTTGATAAGGAAGGAGTTATCATCACGAAGCTTTGAAGGGGTTGGCAGAGTGGTCAGAGGGGCGGGAGGAGGCATCCTCTTCATGGGAGGCTGTCGCATCCTGGCGGAGGCGGAGGAGTCAGGTCGGGGGCCGAGGGCTGAGCCGGCGCGGGATCGACCTCCGGGACCGCTGTGGAAGCTCATGCCACCGATGGAACCGTTGGGACCGCGAGGGCGGGGTCCAGGGCGACCAGGTCCAGGTCCAGGTCGGCGGCCGGCAGGAGGAGGTGTCATGGCACGACGAGTAACAGGCTGGGCGTAGGGCATGACAAATGCGTTTGTCTCCGGGTCAAAATACGGGGCTGCGGCACCACCCATGTAGCCCTGATCATAGTCCTCGTAGTACTGAGGGCCACCAGCGCGCCCTCCTTGGGGCATAGGAGGCATGGGAGGCATTGGTGGAGGGGCCTCCTCGCTCTCTCCAAAGTACTCCTTGTAGAAAGAACGGATACGGTTGGCGCGGTATTCAGGATCCTCAGACTCGTTGATATCATCCGGAGGCAGAGGACGGAATCCAACTGAAAGTCGCTTGTTGTCTTGCTGAGGAACTCCTAGACCGTTGAACTGAGGCGTGTCTTCAACAAATGACCCTCGCTGCATGGTGCGACCACGAGCGTCATCGTCATGGTCCTCGTAGTAACTTGAGATGTCAGCGGCGGGGGTGTAGTTGGAACCATCACTCTGTCGGTTGTGGGCAGGAGCAGATTTCGGAGCATCGGGGGAGGTAACGGTTGGAGACTTGGGCTGGGGAAGAGAAAAGTTCAAACCCAAACCAGTTGCCTCGTGCTCACGAGCAGGAGGCAGAGGGAAGTCGGTGGCAGGCTCCGATGAGAAGTTGGGCAACTCAAAGTCGGGAGTCTTGGATCTCGCGACAGGAGGTTGCTGAACAGAGGGGACATCACGCTTCTCATCAAAGTCGGAAACGGTTCCGATCTCAGGGACGATGGGAGCAGGGTGGAAGCCATCCTTGTCGGAATCAAAGGGTGACTTGGCTTGGTGAGCTGGCGCAGGCATCTTGGGAGTGCCGAACGGATCGACTCTGGATTCAGTTGCTGAGACAGGGGTCTCAGGCAAGGAGTTCATGCGTGATGGAGGCATCTTGAGGCTTCCGGGTTTACCAGAGGTACGAGGACTGTTTAATTTAGTATTGCGCAAATTAGAATCCTTGGGATTGAAGGACCGCAGTGAGCCGGTCTCGCTTTGCGTAATGGCTGCAACATACTGGTATGGGTCCTGATTATCATTACCCAACGACTTAGCCAGAGAGTTGAGCGACTCGCGCGATTCCTGCATGCCAGGAGGCAACAGGTAAGGCGATGAGAGGTTCATATCCATCGACAGCTGACTGGGTTTATGGGCGAGGGTCTTTTCACCCCCTCCCATAAAGATACTTCGGCGAGCAGACTTCTTTGCACCTCCATCATCCAGTCCGAAGTCGAGACTCTTGTGAGGGTCGTGAGCATCCTCTATCAACTGTTTCTTCATATTCCTACGGTGGAGGTAGTACAAGAAGGCCGCGATCAGAACAATAGGAACACTAAACGAACCAAAGTCAGCAAACACGATCCGGTTGACAAACCAAAATCAGAAAAGCAGAGGAGCGGTTGAAGCATACATGATGGCGACTACGATGGGGATGATCAAGTTGGTTCCAGCGCTTGCAGCAGCGCAACTGTTGTCTTCCTTGCAGCTTTCCCTGGTGACTAGTCGACGGAAGATTGAGGACGAGGCTGTCTTTTCGGTGATCGAGGAAACATCTTGGTGCAGGTTGGCGCGAGCGCGAAGGCCTTGGCCTTGATAGTGAGCAAGCCCCATGGTGTTATTGGTGGGCTACTGGCGCATACAATCCAAACAAATAACGATCGTCAAAGTTGTCTTGCTTCCTCCAAAGAAAAGGTCGTGAGATGGCGTATAAGAATATTAAGAATTGTCGAAAATTAAAGTCCAAACACAACTATCGCAACCATGGGGTGGACAAGGTTGGTAGACAGTTGGGTAGAGGTCTATTATTATCGTCTCCACTGAACGTTGTTCATACGGCAGTCGAATGAAATTGAAGTTGAAATCGTTCGTCGAAGGATCGCGAGAAGCGTACAAGTAGATATTGAGCACCGTGGGATCGGAGAGAACGAAGCTGTATAAATGCCAAAAGCCAGCGAGCGAGCGAGAGCTATTGAGCGATTGTGATGGATGCTGTGAAAGAAGGTCGTGGTCACCAAAACAATAGACCAAACGAAACGAATGACTGAGCCTATAGACTCTAGAATTAAGCAGTATAAAAAAGAGTGGAAGCCCGCTGGCGTGCAGCTTTGGCAAAATGCAGAATGATGCTGTCGTCAACCGAAAAACAGTTGAAGAACAAAAGAAGGAAACGACGAATTGAGTGAGAGAAGGAGAGTAGTAGGTAAAGAGGACGGACGAGGAGGAGGTGGAGCTCGATGTGGGTGGAGCACTGCTACGGGAGAGGCACAGGAGTAGCGACCTGAGAAGGAGTAAGGACAGGACTGGACTGGAAGCGAACCTACGGGCTACCTACCTGCTAATCCACCAAAGACAACCCTGACAACCTGACAACACAAAACCCGCCTCAGAAGCTGGGAACGTTATTCCCTTACTTTAGTGGCTGAAATTGCCCTGCTTCAGTGACCTGGACTTTTCTCCCGTCGTTAATTATTCTTACAGAAGCATAATGCCTGAGACTTTGATTCCCCGTCGGAGGGGCCGCCAACGCAGCAAGACAGGGGATGAAGGCCATCCATGGATCCCGTCCATCCCAGACAATGCGCCTGTGCTTTGGTCAAACTAACTATTAAACGATATCCCAATCAGGGGAGCTCAGACGGAGCGAAATGGAGTGACACCAGGTCGAACTATCGGATTGGCCCTTGAACCCTGTTCTTTTCCAAACCCCTTCCAAGGTCTCCTCCAAGAGAGATTAAGGTGGACCTTTTTAACAGCTTTCTCATCCTACGGATCCATGGAGACTTTGCAACGAGGGCCGGTCAAGGCTCAAATCGTCATGGAAGCCTTATTCAGTTGCACAACGATTGATGGAAGCTTGATTGCGTTACCTTGCTTTGCTCAGGCCAGCTGTTGACCGCATTCTCGTAAAGCATCACAGTTATCAAATACGATAGTACAAATACCTCTACGCCCAAACCTCTCTCGCAAGCCTTCCCGTCATTCGGTCCATCAACACCAACACACGATCCAAGATAAGAAAAGAAAAGAACCGTTTAATTTCCAAAAAAGACTCTCCTGCCTCGCCACCCCGTTAGCGCCCGCATAAAACCACCAGTCACATCAGCCGTAGATGCCCAAAAGAAGCATTCAGAAGCCGACTTAGGATGCACAACCAGGCACAATCTCGCACAAGCGACAGGCCAAGATGCACAATCGGCCCCTGACCAGTCAGATCACAAGAATGCATTAAGTTATGAGCGCTTCATGCAAGGCACGAGTCCAGGATTGAGACTAACCCCGGCAATTATGTGGAACCGGCGATCCAGGAACAGGCTTTGAGCCAACGGATGCCGTGGAACTGGTCTGCTTGGACAGCACCAAGCCCTGAAAAGGAAAGTAAATAAAGGGGGAGAAGCCTCTATCCCCGCCTGTCCGCAGCACAGTGGCGTCAGGGGCGCTTACTAGTCAAGCAAGTCAAGTCTTGAGGTGGCTGCTGCAGGAACATGCAGCTGTATTATACAGTAGTTTGGCCTATTGAAGGGCCCAAAGACCTTTTGGACGAACTCGTCTCAGCAGCTGAGACTTTCAATACAGTATCCGCTACAAATGACCGAAGACGTCCTACAGTCTCATGTCACCAGGGGACTAGGTGAGGCTGGATAAGACATTGCATCCGAAAGCGACAAATATTTCACGAAAACACAGTCAATGCCTATATCAATCACACTGTCGGTTTCCCGGTTTCAACCCCTTGCCGACCAACCAGCCTAGTCTCTGGTGGCTGCTTAGAGATCGTCAACTCTCTCATATCAAGCTGCAAATCGCTAGTTATTTAAAGGCTGAATCGTTCCGACAGCATGTTCTTGCATTAGATTCTTGGCTTACCGTGGGTCATAATTTCAGAGATTGCCCACAATGCGTTGTTTAATGCAATGCGGGTTTGTGCAGTTTCCTCACTTCCGTGCGTTTTTTTCTGCTTACTACTAGAACTGTAGTTATATCGCTTGCCTACGTATGCGCACATGCTTACAGACCTAGAAAATCTTGATCGGAGCCCAAATTACAGAAACTAACGATTATAAGAGACGTTAATATGGAGCCTGTAATTAATTTGAACCGATGGCCTAGGCCTCGAGCCGCAGTCGCGGCATATTCTACAGATCCGCCGGGGAAACCGGATGCTTATTTTGGTCTCAGATATGACAAACTCCCTGGTGTTTTTGAGACGAAGCCATCACCATTGTGACCTTGCTTTGGTCGCTCTTAAACCCATAAGGTTGTTTTGAAGCTTGTTTTGCTTCTTTGGCGAGATTCTTCCGTTCAATTGCTATTACGTGAACGTTAATATTGAGTTTCGTCTGATGGCGGTCAGTGATAAATTGATTGTCTGACAAGATGACAAACAGCTATGACCTGATCAACTGCCATGGATGTCCCTAGGAGTATCTCATAACGAGATCAAGGCAGTCCCTTGAAAGAGCCAAGAATCGGTCCCATCATGCTACTATGGTACAGGGCATAAGTAGGGGCCATTTTCCGATATGATGAGACCCGCTTTTCTGTAGCTGTACAGTGCAGAATTGAGCTTATATAATCAGACTTATAGCGCATCTTAGGTCTCTAATAACTAACTTTATTCTTCTATAGTGGGCTTATCCCTGATTTAGCAGGTTAGCTATAGAGCACCTATAGCGTAGATGTCTGTAAAATACAGTGCAAATAACACTGCTCTACAGTATAGCTACAGGTAGCTGGACCCATTCTTTTCTATGCATGGCCCCTACTTATGCCCTGTACCGTAGTATCTCTCTTTTAAGTCAAGCAATCGTTCTTTTATGTCGCCTGTGGGGAAATGGCGAAATGCCTCACACCGTAACTAACATTGCTATCCTTGATGCCGAAGCTTTGAAACCGCCATTCATCTGACAACCTAGCTATTATTTCCCGTCCTGGCCTGTCTGGCAGTTTCATATGTCAACGGCCCCATCTCCTTTTGTATTCCTCTAGTCTCATCCCCGCCGATCGGTCGTGACCTGGTAGAATTCTGGTGCGTACTCCAGAAGCCAAGTCTTCTCAATCTTGGTGACATCCCTGATGAATATCTTGCTACCAGTTTCCATCGCTTCGTGAAAGATCACCCAATCCGCCTTGCGGTTAAACATCAGTGAAGTCGGATGCGCGTGAAGAGTCATGTTACCCTCCACATTGCGAAACGTCCCGTCTGGCTGCATCCTTGCCGCATGGGCAAAATAACCCGATGTAAGACAACGGCGGATCTGTTCTGCTTTTTTGGCGTTATCTTCCGATGATGCTTGGCCGGCGAGAGTCTCATTTACATTGATACTGAATCGTTCAAGATACCGCTTGAGTTGTGCTCGAATGCTGACTGCTCGACTCATCGACTTGAAGTTAAGGTTGTTTTCATGACAGAACTTTGCTTCTTTTCGACCCTTGGAGACAAAAGCTTGGTAGGCGTTCAGAAGCGTGAGATGGTCACCCTCGTCTACGGCGAATTTTCTGCGTGATGTTTCCATTTTCTTTCTCTCGCCCTCATGAGAAAACCATACACTGCCTCCAAGACTTGTCATGGCAGCAATAGTCAGCATTTCACTGAGGCATCCAAATGATGGTGCAGCCAGTAGTGTTTTGGCCATCATCGGCTCAACTGCCAACTCAGCCATCCTAGAACCCATAGGTCGAGTGAGTTTGGCATATTCGTCCAAAGCTCCCAGAGCATATAGCAACTCAAGGGCCTTGGCCATAAGTTCAGACGGCGGTGGGGACAGGAAGTCAAATCGCACAATGTTATCTATCCCCAAAGCCTTGAGTTGCAGAATGACCGGTGCTAGGTTCGACCGTTGTAGCTCGGGGATATTCGCATCTTGTAGTGATTGGTAGCTCTGCTCGCTGTACAGTCGGAAGCATTTTCCAGGTTTTGTTCGGCCAGCTCGTCCAGCACGTTGGGATGCAGCTGCCTTAGAAACCGGTGTGGCGGTAAGTGACTCTATTCCTGTTCTTGGATCATATGCTCTCAGCTTCACAAAGCCGCAGTCAACTACAAAGTTAATACCATCGATTGTGACCGATGCTTCTGCAATGTTTGTTGAAAACACAACCTTCCGTGTACCCTCGGGCGGCTTGTCAAACACGTACATCTGTTGTTCTGTTGACAAGCCAGCATATAATGGCAATGGCATCAACGGGCCATGTTTGGAACCGAGATCCATCATCCGCTCAGTGACTGCTTGTATTGCGTTGTCAATCTCCTCTCGGCCAGTAAGAAAGACCAGGATATCTCCTTCGCCCTCTTGGGTATGTATGCCGAAAACGACATCGATCGCCTTCTCAATGTAGTTCTCTGCTGGTGACTCCAGATATAGTATATCTATGGGGTATGTCCTGCCTTCGAGACTCACAATGGCTCCGATTTCATCTTGCTTGTCATTGCCATCGTTCTTAGGGTTGGCTTGGTCATCAATGTTCCTCGTGAAAAAGTCCAGGAACTCTTTTGCCTGCAAGGTAGCACTGCTGATGATGATACGCAACTCGGGGCGCTTCCGGCGAATCTTTTTGAGAAGCCCTAGTAGGACGTCGGTACTGATAGACCTCTCATGTGCCTCATCCACCATGATAACGGAGTAACGTGTCAACAATGGGTCAACGAGAGCCTCTCTGATGAGGAGACCATCTGTGAGAAATTTTATCTTTGTTGAGGCCGAAGTTACATCTTCAAATCGTATTGAGTATCCAACCTCTTTGCCTAGCTCACAGCCAACCTCTTCCGCAACACGCACGGCAACTGTTGTTGCCGCGACACGACGGGGCTAGTTGATGTCAGTAACTTTGTGAATATGAAGGCCACTTCAAGTACTGACCTGAGTGACACCGATGATTTTTCCATCCGAGCACCATCCTGCTTGATCCAAGAATTGCGGGATTTGTGTCGTTTTCCCTGAGCCTGTTTGGCCTATAATAATGGTGACCGGGTGTTTCTCGATGACATATAAAAGGCTATCGCGATGTTTCGCGATTGGTAGCAAAGCTGCTGGTTTGTGTAAAGCGGGAATGAAGGAAGCGTCCAAATCTAAATCTGCCATCTTGACGCAACCAGACTGTCCGGGGACTAGAGCCTGGAGAAACAGAAAGTCGGAGATATCCAAGCAGTGTCAACTGCTTCTCACTCTCGTCACCAAAGTTTGTTTTGTAACTTACTTTACGACTCTTTGGGATGAAGCACCGAGGTTCACAATTCAACCTCAAAGAAGATCCATTGCATTAAAGCTACCCTAGACCCGAGACGAGTTTCGTTGCAAGTGTGGCATCCAATCAAACAGATGCCTTGCATAAGGGTGCATTGTGGCGAGTGGGTCAACGTCATCAGCTTCGTCTAGGCTAATTGACCCCTCGCGCCTCACTCGACATTAGTATCACGAGCAAGGCCAGGCTGAAGCGAAATCTCCAATTTCCCTTGACATTGTCCGTATTTTAACAAGCCTCATTCAAATCTCGTCTATACAATCGTGAGATTCTCAGACTGAACACAAACCGTATCAAAGAGAAGTGCGATCACGATGTCAGCCCCTGGACAAACGGTACAGTACTCCTATCGCGAACTGCTTAGCATAGCTGCGACTAGATCATGAGTGCTAACATCCCCTTTCCATGAAGAACAACACCAGCACCGAGAGTGGTCCTGAGTCGCCCACTACGGTCCGACCCCTTGATCTTGACGACGATGATGTTCAGGAATCAGGCATCTTAGGAGGTGATGATGGCAATACCACAACCACAACTGCTGCTGCTGCGACAAACACCTCGCAGACCCAGGCTCCTGCCCAAGCTCAAGCTCCTGCTCCTGCTCAGACACAGGCGCATACCCCGACGAACGAGACGGCACCCCCTCAACCCCCCCGACCTGTCTCTGAGACCCAACAGAATGAGACTATTCTTAAGGAAGCTTTCCCCAGCGTAGAGATGAGCGTTATTAAGGCTGTGCTGAGGGCTAGCGGTGGTCGCGTTGAGCCAGCATTTAACGCTTTGTTGGGTTTGTTTCACGAAAATATTATATGAAGACACGATAGACTAACACGCGCACAGAGATGACCGACCCCGATGCTGCTCACAACGAACCCGCCGATGTCCCACCTCCTCAACCTCCCAGGCCCCAGAATCGATCTCAGATGTCGCAAATGGAGGCGGATGAGCTATATGCGCGCCAGCTTGCGGAACACTACGATAATGTTGGTGCTTACGAGAACCGAACTGCCAACCGTGGAGGCAACGATGGCCGACAAAGGCAAGGTCAACAAGGCCCAGAATGGGGTGATGATCGCGAGCACAGCTTCATCGACGACGATCTCCCTGTCATCCGTGAGAACCTTCGAAAAGGGTTCTTTGAAACACAGGAGAAGGTCAATGGATGGATTACGAATTTGAAGAAAAAGATCGAGGAGAATTTCGACGAGAGCGAAGAGCAGAACCAACGACAAGGACAACCCTTCCGCCGTCCTGGAGAATCTAGCCGCCGCAGCGGCGACTACGACCGCTATGATGCGGACCCCCAAGTGCTTAGCGATGACTTCGCTGGCATGAAGTTCTCGTCTGATGGAAGTAAGTATCACGAACATAATATGCCGAGGCAAGTGTTGACAATTCCAGCTCCGATGAACCGCCCGATGGCCAACACTGGCATGTACAAGCCCCCGCCTCCATCAACTTCGCCCAAGCCCAGCAATGGCCGACGAGTTGGCTTCAAAGAGGAGACGGAAGAGATCAACATGTACGACTCATCACCACGAGTACCCCCCAAGGATGCGGCTCCTGCCAGTGGCACAAGAGGAAGCAAGTGGCAGCCTATGTCAGCCGTTGAACCTAGCCCCATTGTAGAGAACGACCCATTTAGCTTGGGAGACAGTGAAGATGAGAGGGAGACGCATCAGAAACCCAAGGATGATAAGATTGACGACAGCGAGCGCCTCAAGAAGGCTACCGCTGAAGCCATGGCTGATAGTCTAAGCGAGTCAAAAGAGACTGAAGCAAAGAAGAACTAGATAGATGGCGTGGAATACCCATACGGTCATTATTCGATCCCTCAAAGGGACAAGGCGTTCAGGCATAACCGAGAGTTAAGGGCTACCAAGTTGGAAAGTTTGGTACTACCTTGGCCGGATGGCCAACGTGGGCTGTCTGGTTCTGGGCGTACCGTAGTTGACAGTTCTGTAGGTAGCATAGTATTAGCCTTTCTTTTGGTATTATGAGCATGATATCCTGCCTTGTATCCGTGATTTTTGTGTTACGAGTTGTGGCAAACCCCACGATATGATCAAACGAAGCGGTTTGTCCCATGAAGAGGTCTTTGGTGACGCTCGAAAGGGTGATTCCACCCGATCAGCCGGTATGAATGTTGATGATCTGGCACGAACCAAGCCTGAAAGATGTCATTACTCAAAAGTGTAGAGACCAAAGACACACCTTGAGTCGTCAAGTGATCCCAATGGAACTGAACGGGAAACAATGATGTAATTAGAGAACAGTAGGGTTTAGAAGTTCACGACAAAAAGGTTGAAATCAGAGACCAGCCGCAGGGTTTAGTTCACGGGATGCGCCGAGATCCTCTTGAGCCCCCCTTGTTCATGACGTTTCCTCTCGGGTCTATCACTGGAAACACATCAAGTAATTGGATTTGACGATAAGTTGTGCGACGCCGCGCGGAGAAACACCAAAGAGGCTCCGTTGCGATGCATCCACAGTTGATAGTTAAATGGAGATACAGCAGTATCGCATGCCCCGGAGTTGTAAGCCGGACCTGTCGCTCGAGCACGGGGTTGAATACGGGACAGCTATTGGATGCGCGGATCGTGCAACCACCGGGTCGAGATTAGCGGATGCACGTTCGGCTGTCTTATGCTTGATAAAAGCATATCTTCTGAGTAGCGTTATGGTGGGAGGTTCTGTTAGGGAACTAGCTGGATGAGAAGACGCCAGTTCGAACTTCTCAAACACCCCGCCTAGCTCACGACATCGTGGGACCATGAAGGTCACAGTGAGAGACCATGATCAAGTCGATTCCTTAGAGAGAGGAGAAAGAGGAGGTAAAAAAAAAGGGGACAATCCATAGTACCAGGTCGTTTACCGCTTAGATTTTATATGGTTAATTGGGATAGTCTAAGTGTAGTCATCGTGGGCTTGAATTATTATTGGCTGTCCCCGCTTCTTTCTTACTGCCATTTGCAGTTGACCGTCTCGTTAGATGGAAAGAGCGAGCCACTGGGCTGAGTTTGTGAGCGTCAAAGTGGACGTCCACCGTACCTACCTGCTAAGGTCCCTAGGTACCTACTTAGTAGACAGAGGGGCAGGTCGAGTTTTTGGCTCCCGTCACGACCTTTTGCCATAATTAAAAATTCCCCGACCTTGGCTTTATTTTGTATTCTCAAGAAGATTACCTTAGTACTTATCTACCAGCTATAATCGCTGCAAAGTTCTGTGCTGACTGAGAAGAGATCGTTGCTGCTGAAAAACACTGTTACCGTTTTCGACAGCGCCTCCAGATCCACGTCACGTCAAATCAGCTCGCTCAACACAATCTGAGCAGCCTCATCTCATCTCAGTTCAGTTTACTCCGGCTCAGACTCGGACCCGGCTAATTCCACCTTGAAACTCGACGACGCTCTTTACAGGTCTGGACTCCTTACTTGGACGGCGAATCTCGGTCAAAGAGGGGATTCCCTAGTATTTGGTCTTATAATATCGGTCTGTGCTTTATAGCACTTTGACTATCTGAGAGTGTTGAATAGCAAGAGCCTCGGCGTTTTTGGTGAGTGATGCTTCTCAATATCCAATTGAATCCATCCGCTTCCTCCCCTCGCTCTCATAAATCTACACTGGACCCTTACCCTGCCTGCATTTGGGTGCCATACGTCAAGTCAAGAACATACTATTGGAGAGTCTTCTCTTGTCGCCGGCCGTTGAGACTTCACGCCCTTGAGACTAGAGCATTGACGTTGGATACAATACCCCCCCACGTGCCCTCAAGGAGTCGATCTCGCAGGTCGTCTTTCCAAGGGAACCGTGCTGTCGGGTGACGGGTTAAGCAGCAAGACCCTGAGAAACCGGGCGTTTATCGTGTCACCCTCTACATCACGAGCTTGTTCCAGAGAGGAAAAGAGAAGTGGAATTACTTGGAAGCAAGTGGTGGTGGCTGCTGTGAAGCAGAGGATGCACGCATCCACAGGGTCTCAATTCACACTTGACCACTACTCCACCTGGCCTCGATCAAACCTGGCTCTTCGTCTTGGACTGAGCTGATTTTGTTCTGACTTGGCTTCCGTGTTTACTGATCTTATGGAGCTGCCTTGAGACTCCATTCCATGCTTCGCTTTGCTTCCTTCCCTGGGTCATGTCTCCGCTGTTGGATTCTATAACGCTACCTACCTATCCTCTCCCTCAACACTGTTGCACACACGCACAAAAGACACAAAGATACTACACAAGCGCTGTAACTGACACTGAGACTCGCATATTTTCAGCCACACATACTTGCTCATCTCCCATTCGAACAAGGAACTGGCAGTAACCATCTTTCCTTCTTACTCACTCCTTGTCTGCTGTTCTATAAGTCGCCAAGAGCCCCCGAGGGCGCCCACGCCGCAAGATGTAAGTTATACACGTCCCTCACTTGTCCTATGTCAAGAGTTCCCCGAGTATGCGGTGCTCTAGCAACTCGAGAGTCCACTCTTGGCTGCAAACTCGTCGCAGAACAAAGGCTACTCCGAGGTCATAGCAGGCACTCTGAGACCACAACTTACTCACGTTCTCTTCTAGGAAGTTTGGCAAGCAGATCCAGAAACGCCAACTCGAGGTTCCCGAGTATGCTGCCAGCTTTGTCAACTACAAGGCTCTGAAAAAGGTATGCCCATGTCATTCCCGCCCCCCGGGCGACCTTTCCTTTCCCGCCACCGAGAGCCCCGTCTTCCATCTACCGTCTCCGCTATCATCTCCCCATAGCGCCCGGTCCACTGCATCACTTTTCTGTTTCCCAGGCGTTCGGTCTGCATTGCATTGTTCAGCTTGGGCTATCAAAATTGTTTCTTTCTCTGTCTCCATGCCTGCCCTTACCCTTACCATGCCCACCTGCCGTTCTGGGCCCAACTTCCCCGACTCTCTGCCCTGCTTGAGTTACGAATGCTGGTCCTGTCGCGGCAGGGAGCATCACGCTGTGTGTAACGGTTGTTGATGAGAAACAATTCCTTGATTGTCCATTCTTCCTGCTGTTCTCAAGCACGTTGCCTCGATCGCTACCAACTTCTGGCCTGGCCAATACTTGGTTGAACTTCCACTGACACACTCCTGTGTAGCTCATCAAGAAGCTGTCCGCGACCCCTACCCTAACATCACAAAATGATGTTCTCCGCTCAGCCACCCCCGTAGACTCCCAGGCCGCTCTTCAAGCCAACAAGGCGACCTTTTTCTTCCAACTGGTAAGTAGCTTTGGTGTTACGCTTCCGCCATGAACATCCCGGTATGGCTGCTAAACAACGAACAGGAACGGGAACTCGACAAGGTCAATGCCTTCTACCTGCAGAAAGAGGCCGAGGTTCGTGACTCGTCCGATTCAAAGCCCTACCGTCATCGATACCACCATCTGACACCCAGTAGCTCAAGATTCGTCTCAAGACACTCCTAGACAAGAAGAAGGTGTTACAGTCCCGTCAAGGTATCTCTAGGCGCTCTGCCAAGTTCACCACCCTCGAGGAAGGCTTCCAACAGTTTGCCACAGACTTGAACAAACTCCAACAGTTTGTTGAGATCAACGGTACTGCGTTTTCCAAGATCCTGAAGAAGTGGGACAAGACCTCCAAATCCAAGACCAAGGAACTTTACCTCTCAAGGGCTGTCGAGGTCCAACCTTTCTTCAATGCAACAGTCATCAGCGAATTGTCTGACCAAGCCACCACAAGCCTGCAAGAACTCGGTGCTTGGTCAGATGGTATTCAGGTCAACTTCCAATCCGGGCACGTTGTAACATCGCAGCACTTCGTTGGTACTGATGAGGGGGATGCGGATACCTTGCTGCTCGACACTGTCATCACGGGGAACCTCGAATCGTTGAAGGACCTTCTTTTGCGGATGCGCTCTGCTAACGATGCTGGAGATGGAGATAGCTCTTTGATGGAAAGGGTCACACGCACCTTCTTGGCAGCTATCTCCGAAGCCCCGCAAGAGTCTCTGCGAGTTTTACTTGACACAGGCCTTGTTGATCTCCATTCATATGACGACATCAACGAAAGAAATTGTCTGCACCAAGCTGCCATCTATGGAAAGCAATATGTTTTGGAATGGGGCTTGTCGGTCAACGTTGTCGTGGACAGGACAGATGTCTACGGTCGGGTTCCTCTGCACTATGCTAGTCTGCACGGACGATTGGAGATGTCGAAGTTTCTTCTTGACGGCAAGTTGGAGCAGAGTAACCACTCATTAACTTACCTTACTGACAGCAGTTTAGCAAATCAAAAGACGATCGACCTTACGGACCACGATAACTTCACCCCCTTAATCCATTCCATCATCCACGGCCATCTCGATTGTATCGAACTTCTCCTCGCTAGATCCGCACGTATCGACCCGGTTTCTGAAGCGGACCATGTGCCTCTGAACCTTGCATGCGAACATGGCTCAGTTGCTGTTGTCGAGATGCTCCTGAAGCACGGGGCCAAGATTTTGCCCGATGCGGAAGGACTATACCCCCAGCATCTTGTAGCAAGAGCAGGTCAGACATCAGAGCTGCTGCTTCTACTCAAACAGTTTGGCGCTGACCTAGACCAAATCGACAAGCTCTATGGATGGACACCTCTCGTTCATTCTGCAAGCGAAGGCAACGTCGACTGCCTCCAGGCACTACTCAAGGTTGGGGTCGACGCTAGCATTGTGGATGAAAAGGATCTTCCTGCGATGTACTATGCGGCATGGGAGGGGCATCTTGCATGTATGAAGCTGCTGACCCCCTTTAACACACGACCTCGAGCCAGCCCCTTCATGGTGCAGCCTGCCCTGGGCCCTATGGATTCAAGCACTGCACCACTGCCCATGTCGCTTGACCCCGATGCGATCCCCGAGCTCGAGCTTCCTCCTCCAATCATACCATTACGCAGATATGGCCACAATTTCCTTGATACCAAGACGGTCGTTCAAATCTCGTTTGGAGATGTGGACGAGCAACCTCTTGTTTTCTTCCAGGACGGCAAGTACCCTGCCGCTCGCCTTACCATTTCTTCCAAAGTTTCGGATCTCATACCCAAGAACATCATCCTGCCTTTCCAAGAAGATACACGTATCGTTTCCTTCCAGGTCGATAACTTGGATACTTTCAGTTTGGACATCGACGTATTCCCCACTTATGGTGCGAAGGTGATTGCTAAGACAGTTGCTTTGTCAAGCATTTTCAAAGGACTGCAAGGCACCTCGGTGTGCTGCCTACCTCTTTTTGACCCTCGCCTTCGCGCCATTGGGCAAATCAGCTTTACTGTCCAGGTTATCAAGCCTTTCCAGGGCAAACCCCTGGAGATCACCGACTTTGAGACTTACTGGAAAGCAACAAGTCAATTTAACCAACCGACAAGCGCCATCGTCACCGGCTCAAGCCTTTCTGGAGACTATGTACGACTTTTTGTTCAATACACGAGTGACGGGGTTCCTGTGCTCTGGCCTCGATGGACAATAACATGTGCTGGCCTTGACATTCCTGTCTGTCGACTGACACTGGAGCAATTCGGTTCTATGACTATCAGAAGCAACAGCCGAGCAGATCTCCCCAGTTTGATAAACAAATCAAGTGAGAGCATCGCTGAGGTCTACCATATTCTTGCCACCGCTGGTGTGACCCTGCAAGAAGCACTCGCACTTCTCAACCCTGGTATGCATGTCAACCTCCAGGTTTTGTATCCTACACCGGAAGAAGAAAAGGCTTTCTCCTTGGGCCCTGCATTGGACGTCAACGTCTTCGTCGATTCCATCCTCAACATTGTATTTGAGCATGCTCGTACACAACGTGCGCAGTCCCCTGACGTTGTGCGATCGATTGTTTTTAGCAGTTATAGCCCTCGGCTATGTACAGCGTTGAACTGGAAACAGCCTAACTTCCCTGTCTTTCTATGCAACGATCTCGGACGAGAGGAGTCCTCAGGAGTCAACGATGCAGCCTTGAGCAGTGGAAGACGAAGTGCTTCTATCAAGGAGGTCGTAAGAATTGCCCAGAGCAACAACTTCATGGGATTAATATGCTATTCCCCACTATTGGTATGTATAATTCCACTAAATTCTTGCTTGATATTTGAGCCGATACTGACCAACAACAGGATATGGTGCCGGCCCTTGTGGATGCTATCAAGTCTCATGGACTGGCATTGGTGACAGACAAGTCGTCCGACTCACCTAACGCGAGCCCTATGATAGACCCTTTCCCACGGCCGCCTAAGGGCGTTGATGGAGTTTTGAAGAGCCATGGTATTCTGCGCTTCAATGATTCGATAGACATGTAGATGGGTTTATAATGAGACATGCCCGCGTAACGACTGCAATGGCCCGGTTTGAATAGAAAAGAGGAAGCAAAGTTAAGGATTGCATTGATTAGATAGATCTACTCTGGTAGCTATGTATTTGCGTCTTCCAACGAGTATAATTAATAAAAGAGCGTTAAGCGCCCTTGTAGTCATATTTGAGCGACGACAACTCTTTCTCAGGGTCGACACTGCCCATAACCATCTTTGAAACCAGAATAATCGCATAGACTACTAATGGCAAGTACCCCATTCCAGGCCAGACAGCTTCACTTTTTGTTCTGCCAATTGCCCAAGCCATCAAAATCAAAACAACACCCAGACCTAGGTTCAGAAAAGGTAGGTAAGTTTCGAGGGGCGACCGCGTTTCGATGTAGCTGAAGGAACTCCTGCGCTGCCGTGGTCGCCCGCGAGGCGCATAATGCACATCGTCTGTCTCATCCCCATCGTCGTCATCAAATACACCTGAAGAGTCCCTCGTCGACAGTGACGGTGGGCGTGTGGGTCGCGGCGTCTTGGGCCGTGCCCAGGTATCAAGGAAAGGAATTCCCGAGGATGAGGGCGGTTGATGGTGTAGCAAGTATGCCGTTGAACACAGAGACGTTAAGCTGAGGAGAGCAAGAAGTGCTGTAGGGGGGTTTATGAGAGCTGGGAGGTAGGGGATAGTTGCGAGAAGGGGAATGGCCAGGAGGAAGCGACGGAACTGGATATCACGGGCAGCATTCTCAGCAGCCAGCTGGTTGATGTAGTCTTCTTGTTCTGGAGATTATATGTTAGGTTCTCTTCATTTTCATTAAGGCTTAGCGACATACCTTCTTCATCCAGAGCCTCTGGCTGTGAGTCGGTTGAGTCCTCCTCGGGGTAGTGGAATGTACGCCTCAAACGGGCGGTTGTACCCTGATAATTCGGCATGGTGGTAGTTGCGGCTATAAGGCGTCTCACACAGCCATATGAATATAATTTGATAAGAGAGAAATTGAGATGCCGTCGACACGACACAGGGTGCGATGTAAGACGTCGTTGTCACAAGGACACAAAGTCCACGGGTTCAAAGTGAGGCTCAGTCTTATGACGCCACAAGACGACGACCTTGCCCCACCTTCTCTCTTGAGAACGTTGGTCGGCGACCGGCAGCAAAATTCGGCCGATGCCACTTCATTTGAGTTGAGCCTCAGCTGATTAACCACCACAACGATTGATTGATCACCAGAAATCAGCCCACAGCCAAATCAACATGTCGCAAAAACTAGCGCTGCCTCGGATCTTCCGAAGGAGACTTGCGGCTGCCCTCAAGACCAGGACTGTCACATTGAGACCTGCTCAAAGGAGATGGTTAACTCCCGCGCCTAAGCCTGGCGATGGGCCCATGATGTCGAGGAGGGCGGACAGAGAGCTTCCAGGTCAGGGCAATTGATGTACCAATGAGCCAATAACTCGTACTGATTAACTCTGGTAGATATTGCTGATGTGACATTCCGCTGGCGCCGCACATTCCCCATCTTCCTCATTATCGTGGCCGCTTCGTCCGTCGCCATCTTCAACTACCAAAAGATGTCATCACCGGTCGTCTCTTCGACACTCTATGCCCTACGGACCAACCCCGAAGCCCGTGCGCTTCTCGGAGACGAGATCTACTTCCGACACCAGATTCCTTGGATCCATGGAGAGATGAATCAATTGCACGGCCGCATTGATATCTGGTTCTCTGTGCGTGGCACAAAGGGCGAGGGTGTTATGCGCTTCGCCAGCAACAGACCTACTAGCAAGGGTTTCTTCTCTACTACAGAGTGGAGTCTCACCATGGAGGACGGCACGAGGCTGGATCTTCTGGATAACGGCGATCCTTTCAAGGCGCTTATTGGTGGTGGAGAGGACTTGCCTCCGCTGGAGGAGGATGCTCCCACAAGAGGATTCCGAAAGCAAGTAGAGTACAAGTGAAGCATGGTGGAGATAAAAAAAAGATTACGGGAAGAGAGCATCATTGTAAAAATAAATTTGATAACCCTGGGTACTCCGGTTGTAGTCGAATCTGTACAGTAGTAGAAGCTGTGTGTATAATACAAAAAACCCGCTTACGATCTCTCCCCTTTTGTCATACGTAGTACAAAACGTCTCATACATTCCTCAGTACAATCATTGGTCTCTTAGCTGTGCTTCTTCTCTCTCGTTCTTCAATTGGAGATGCTTCTCCCGTGCCGCCTGAAGCTTCGCCTCGTGGTCAGGGTTTCGCTCATGTAGGGTCTTGAGAGCAGCCTCACGATGAGGTTGAGGAGGGGCCTTTCGCTTCTTAGCGTCCTGGAGACGGACGACACGACCCTTAGGACCAGCAATGGGACCGCCAACCAACACAATTCCCAATTCGTTATCCACCATCATGACCTTGAGGTTCTGCACTGTCACGAACTCGTTACCCATGCGACCAGGCATCTTCTTGCCTGGCATGACTCGACTACCACTGCCCTGCGAGGGACCTGTTGTACCGATAGTTCGGTGGTTCTTGGAGTTACCGTGGGAGGCTTCCTGACCGGAGAAGCCGTGGCGCTTCATACCACCAGCGAAACCCATACCTCGTGATCGGCCCTTGACATCGACGTACTGGCCCTTCTTGAACCAATCGGGAAGAATTTGAACACCAACGGGCAGAAGACCATCCTGGTTTTTTACCTTAAATTCGGCGAGATCAGCCTTAGGTGCAATGCCCTTGGCCTCGTAGTAACCCAGCTGCGGGCTGGTAACGTTTCGTCCATCACGAGAACCCGCACCAATCTGCACAGCCCAGTATCCGTTCTTCTCTCGAGTCTTGTTGGCGACGACCTGAACCTGATCGAGCTGCAGCACTGTGCAAGGCACACGGGTCTTTCCAACGAACATGCTTGTCATGCCCTTCTTCACAGCGAGGACGCCAGATCGTAGAGGTGTGGTGTTTTCTCTTCGCTTAAGAGCAGCAGCGGGACCGGTCGTAAGAGCAGGAAGACCTGAAGAAGGCTGGTTGAATCGCTTATGCTTGTTGCGAGGAGGGGCCGTGGACCATCCATTCTTTACACCACGGGTGGCTGTGAGTGGGAGGAGGAGAGGGCGGGCGGCCACGGCGCATGGCCGGGGGAGAGCCAATCGAATTGGCAGTCGGAGAGACATTTTTTTTCTGGCGGCGAGGTCGACGAGGGCCGAAAGGGAATTGATGCCGCCGTGGGTTACGAATTGAGGTGGCCGATCGGATGGCTTTGGATCGGTTGATAGTGGTGAAATATTTTGGGCGAGGTTGAGATACTGGAGATCTTTTGCAAGGCCCGGAGAATTCCCGGCTAGCACCATTGAGCACTATAATGGAGTAGATGAGAACGACGACTCAAAGAAGATCAAGTAATTTCATACATGGGATAACAATTCTTTACAGAGGGAATCTTAATATTTTAATATTTCTATTAACGGAGAGATCTCTGCGACGTCTTGTAACTTTGAGTATTGTGCTTCATCTTTGCTCTCTACGCTCCAGGTCCTCTGCCTCCAATTCCGCTGCCCATCTGATTCACACTCGTGCCCTTGAGTTTATGGTCTCCTGGGTTAGCAGCGGCTTCGTAGATAATATTGGCAGGCGCTCTTCCGAGCTGTGTCCACTCGCCCTTGAAGCCAATGTAAGAAATGCGAGTTACATCCTCGTCGCCATCTCCAAAGTTGTCAGCAAAGAAAAGAACCAGCTGCTGCACTTTGCCGAACAGTGCCCGCTTAACAGGAATCTCTTGGAGATCGCTTGTTTGAGAGAGCTCGAGGGTTTGCACGGGGTCTGACTCCTCAGCAGCGGCAAAGTCGAGGTCATCACGGTTGATGAATAGATGCAGAGTTTTGGGCGCCGAGGCGGAGTTGGATGTACGGATAAGAATAGAGTGAAGCTTGATCTGAGCAGTAAATCTGGTATAAGTCAGTATCAAATGAAGTTTGAAGTGAACAGGCTGTACTTACGGCACTGTCATGAGAAGCTGCTCATCAACATCGCTCGCCAGCTCAGGCTCAGTGCTCAGTCTTTCCTGCCAGGTTTTCTTGACGATTTGCTGTCCAACGTCGCGAGGGGCTTCGTTCAGAGTCACGATGTGATCAAAGTTGATTTGACTGTAGAGCGAGAATTGTACGGCTGGAGTGATGTCGTCTGAGTGGTCATGCTCATGGTGGTCGTGGCCATGGCCGGAGTGTTCATCATGGCAGTGAGACATGATGTGTAGTTGTTCGAGATGTTATCAAGTTCGCGTTCGTCTAAGATGAGAGACTCAAAGCTGTGTTATAAAGACTTTGTATTGTTTGTGGTTGAGGTTGGGTCGATGTTGGTTGTAAGTCAAGTGAAACTGCCTAATAGCGAATAAAATGACGTTGTAGCACTGGGTCCCTCCTGACACAGCCATTGGATCCGGGATAGGTATCATGAACAAAACAGCAGTCTCAAGTTGCACAGTACAAAGTCAACCATAATAATCAAGTCCTAGTCAATTTAATGATTGATTAATTAATATTAATTGAAGGCTCATTATGGGTTGTTTCGTTTATCTGAATCCGCTCTTCCTCTTAGGTTTCTTATTCTTCTTCCTATCCCCAAAGATGCCTGATACAGGCTGACTCATGGCAATTGAAGGCCCAAAGATTCCTTGGCTCTGAGATGAGCTGGGAGCTCCCTGTTGACTTGACATGAATTGTGCAGGCGTTGGTGCAGCAGGCATGGGAGGAAGCTCTGTAGGGTCTTCTCTTTGGGGAAGCATCTGGGATGACCGTGGTGGTCCGCCAAGTCCTCCTGTCCGGATTTGTGACTGCGACTGTTTGCTCTTGGGGGTAGAAACACCGCTTTGTCGCATAGCTGAGGGCAGCTTGTACTTTTCTGCATGTGCTTTGCGCTTGCTTTCTATCCTGCGCAAACGCGATCTCGCATCGTCAAACTTCTTATCGCTGGCAATAGCAACGCTAGAAATGTAATCATCTGTGCTCATACCACGTTCGGTCGGCCAGTGTGCTAGCACACTTGATTGTTTGACTGATTCCATCTTATCCAGTCGCAACGAAGGTGCGAGGAGCTGCAGCCGCCTAATCGCGTCGTCGCTGGTGGTATTCGATGTCGTGCTGAGAGGCGAGGAAGGAATCCCACCATGTGACGACTGGGATGACTGAACTCGCATTGCACTTGACTGAGCGGGCTGGTTTCGTTCGTCTCCTCCCTGTCTTGCCGGGCCTAACAGCGGCGTGTCCTGAACCATAACTCCAGCAGTTGCCAGAAACATATCTTTGGCCAAGTCTGCTATCCAGCCTCTCCTTAACTCCTCCTCTCCGTCAAGCAATCTTCCTTCCAAGGGATCAAGCCAGAGATCCACATATGTTTGATTGAGATGTGATAAACTGACAAGTTCCTGAATCCACTCTTCCGAAGTTTGTCTTCCTAGCTGCGTTACCACCGTTTGCCCATCGTCGCCTAAAAACAAGTCAAGTATATCTGGTTGTTCCGCATCTTCGTTAGTGACCAGCTCCATTGAGCCCATTTCGTCACCAATCTCTTTCCAGGTCTTGAGGGGAAGTCTTCCTTCATTCGTGCCCTCCGTGATGTTCTCCTGTATAGCAAAGAGTAGGGCAGGAGGTATATCATGAATGCTTTGCGAGACTGCAACAAGAGATTTCTGAAGAGAGCGACACAGTAGATCAAGTTTAAGGCGTATGGGACCGAAGGCTGCAGATCTGTTGGCGGGTTTGGTAGATCGATCAGGACGCTTGACAACTTCATGGATATTATTAGCTACACCATCTGGAAGTACGAAGGCGTTGTCCATATATCGAAGAAAATTCCTGCGCCTCTTCTTCCACCGCTGAGCTTGGGATGTCTTGGACCGTACAGCAAGTTCAGTTGGTAGCTTCAATTGTATGCCGCGATCTTTGACCGAACCGCAAATGCAGTATTGCACGCCAAGGTCCTTACTGAGAATGCTTCCTTGATAGAACTGAACACCTGCCCGGTAATAATCACCGCCTAGACCAGGCGAGGGCTGCCCGTCCTGGGCGAGGCTGACAGGGTGAAATTCTAATGACTGGAATGCACCCTTGAAGGTATTGTTCTCATCAGGTATGCTTAGAACGTCCCGGTGCCAGTAAGGAAGACCGGTCTGTTTTGAAAACCCGAACCAGTATGTCTGAATCTGTTTGCGTGTCGGAGAAAAGACGAACACCATGACAGCTTGTTGCCCCCCTTCTGAAGTCAAGCAAGTCGTCATGCGCAGTGCCTCACTATCCAATAACCGGGGAGAGGAAATCAAGATGACGGGTTTTGATGGTTCATCGTCGTCTTCTCCCTTTGGAAACAAATCGATCCAGTGAAGAGTCCGCATAGTCAAGACAAAGATGTGGTTCTGGTTGGCGGGACTGACCCTGATGTCAAGAATCGCGTCAGGTTTCTTTGGAAGAACGAAGAGTGGCAGCTGAGGTAAAGCCATATGCGATTCAAGATCAAGAACTTGACATTTTCCCCTATTCCAGATCAACAAATGACTTGCACGCTTTGCTAGGCCTTCAGGATTTTCGTCGTTCTGCGATTCGTCCTCCCAGAAACTGTCCACCTTGGCAGTGCCAACAAACAGAATCCCGTGCTTTGCAGCCTTGTGCTCCGATGTGGGGGGAATCTCGTTCAACAACCCATCTGAGATATGCCCGAGTTTCGAAGATGACAGTCGCGTTCTCGCTCTGCCTCCAAAGGTGTCCCATATGGACCAATATCCGCACTCATCGATGATGGCAATTTGTGGTGATTGTCCTTTTGCGTTTGGGTTAAAGGCAACATCCATCTGGGCGTTGCCGCCGGTCATCTTATGTGGAATGATCAGAATAGGGTTAGGATTAATTCGAGATAGTCGAGGTTGCTCAGTGTTGAAGTTGGCAATAGAAGACTGCGCTACTGGGACTTTGTGGTACTCTGGGTTAAGGATCGTGGTTGAAGTCTGCTTTTGAACGATGAGCCAACGGACAGCTTCGTATCGCGATAAGCTGGTTGCGAATTTGACTTGAGAAATTGGCAGGCCATCGCTACTCCAGATAGCCTCTTCCTCAGGATCATCAGGGTCAATTACAGAGGACGTAAGAGTCGTGTGTTTGTCAGCTTCCCATTGCCATTTTGATTCATCAATGCGGGCTAGTCTTAGCAGTTCTCCTGATTCTCCTGTAGCAGCCGCGAGCATTGGCGTTCCCGAAACCATCCAATGATCGGCTATATTTGTCATTTGACCGATAGAAAGCAGAGGTCGGTCACTCAACTCTCCTTCAACTTTGGAATAGCGAACCATATTCTCTTCCAATAGTCCAGAAATAGCAGAGTTGCCCATGAAGGCTTCGGGGTGAGCCTGAAGAAGCCATCGCTTCTGAATTCTTCGTTCCTGCCAAAGATTTGAAGAGATTTCTGGGGATGGACTTTTTGAAGGCGGATAGAGCTCTGCTGAAGACCCAATGACTTTAAAGTACGGCGCTGAAGAAACTTGGGTCAATACTACGATGCGCGCAAGTAAATGTTCCGAAACTCACCTTCAGACGTTATGCGACTGGTGTGCAGAGCGCCAACTTGGGTTGTCGCATCTTTTGCTGGTAAGTAAGTAAGTTTCCCTACGTGACCGTGTGTTTGGTCCGTGAAGAATTTCCTTTTCTCAACCTCAACCATTTGGTCCGACTATCGATTTCCAGTGTAATAAAAATTTGGTCGATATTTCTTTCTTCATCGCGAGATGGGCTGGTGCAGGTGCAGGCGCAAGAGAGTCTCGAGCGGGAACTGTTTGTATTTGGAGCACTAAAAAGGCATCCTAGGTCACTTGTGGGGATAGAATGAGAGTAACGTGAGCGCAGACAGCAAACCATTAATATGAAAGCTGTAGCGGTGAGTAAAGTAAATTTCTGTAAAGGCTTTGTTCTATGCATGTTACGCGATACAAGACGGATTGGACGGATTGAAGCTTTCGACAGCCCCACGTGGCGGTGCAAGCGTCATGCGCCACACCTGGATAGTCGACCGAGCAACGCAATCTAATGGTGTAAATACATCCACATGCATTGTTAGATTAATGCCCGATTCGCATGACCAAGATCAAGACCACTCACACTCTTTTCGCGACAACAAATTGCAAGCCGAATAACATTTTGCTTAAACTATCGACAACTCTTCTGGTATCTAAGCTGTTCGCGATGGCCACCGACTTCCAATCCTCCTTTTCCGCTAGTATGCGACAGAGCATGGCACCTGTTGGCCCCTCTGTCGCAAACCAATTGCCCAATATCAACTTTGGCTTCGATGATCTGCGCGATCGCATGGCAAAGTTCACCGCTCGGTTCGATGCCTTCATTGAAGAAGGTCGTAAGCGGGTTCTCGATGAGCGCAACCAATTCCGCATGAACGTTGCTGAGCTCCAAGGTACGATAACTTAATTCCTAGAAGCGCATTGAATGTCTGCTAACCTTGGTACAGAGGACCAACGGATGAAGAAGCGAGACATCGAAATTATCCAGGCCAAGACTTCAACGCACCAGCAGACAATCGAAAAGGAAGAGGCCGAGACCCGCGAGATGGAGACTGCTATCAACTCTCTCGCCTCCCAACGCGACAACCACCTTTCTACTCGGGAAAGCCTCAAGGCAGAAATTGCTCAGACCCAGGCCGAGATCGAAGCCCGACTTTCCGCTCAGCGCGAGTACGCTCAGCAGCAACAAGCTCAATCACGCTTCAACGTACCCGAGCTGGACTTTTGGATCACCAACCTATGTCTTAAGATCGAGGGGGCTGGTCACGACGATCGGCTCAAGTTTGTGTACACACATATTGACGAGAAAGATTGGGAGCGCGAGGCTTGGTTTGAGCTGGTGACGAGCTCACGCGACTACGATGTAAAGCATTGCCGGCCCAAGCTTGAGAGAGAAAAGGTTGAAAAGGTTCTTGATAAGCTCAATGAATCGAGAGAGTTGGTGGTTTTGCTCAAGGGGATGAGAGAATTGTTTGTGGAGGCTATAAAGTCTTGAAGAGTTGGTTGATTGAATTATGCAGTTATGACCTTATGTGCGATTCAAACGATATTATACCTGTATACGAAGTCCACTGTTTTGTTTATAACATACTCAATTAGCCATGATGTTTATATCTTGAGCTTGTGAATTATTGATCTGCATTGGAGATGTTCGGACCATTAACCAGACTATTTTATTTTGGCGGCCTAAGCCTCTAAGGACAATTTCTCTGATATGGATCTAATCCAATACTGTTGTATACCTTAATTGATGAACAGAGCCCCAATGAGTTCGTGAATCTGTTGGAACTCTTGAACAATAGCATGTCTACCTATGTGACGCTTTCAGCAGCTGAAAGTTACTTGGGTTTGTTCATAATCACTTTTTTTGCAATCAGGTTGTTTCAGTTTCATGATATGAATGCCAACCCAAGCCAAATCGCGTTCCGCGTCTCCCCCGCCATGATCGTCTGCCCGCTGTAACTTGTAAATCTCCACCTACACTTCCCTCTCTTTCACACTCCATATCAAACCCAACTCACATCAATCGCCAACATGCCCGAACCAGACAAACACGCTGCCGCCCAACAGGCCGTGGATATCCTCCATGAGATATCTACAATTCTTGTATGAAAGCCTGCTGCGATACAACTCATGTTTTGATTAGACCGCTAACTTGTACCACTGCAGAACTGCCATCTTGATCGTCGCACTCTATCTATCTGTATCTCTATGATCGAGCGCGGCGTTAACCCAGAGGCTTTGGCGGTATGTCATGATCATGTTTGAGAGAGTTTAAGCCGTGCTGATGAGTGCTTTGCACATATAGCAAGTTATCAAGGAACTTAGACAGGAGGGACAGCGGGTGGAACAACCTGCCGCTGCAGCCCGAAGACGCTGATGCGAAAAATAGACAGTCAAACCAGATTCAATGATGATTGGACGTGGCATTTATGGAAATATGGTTATGGTAGGCGTTCACGGGAAACTGCATTTCACCTTATAAGTACAGATCGCGAATTTGGTCTGAATAGAGTCTGATTTATCCTTGTTCACTTATACAAAAAGTCATGCTATTCGTTTGGTCCCAATTTCGAAACACCAAGATCAAAGAAGAATACTGAGCGCCCAAGATGCAAACCGCCTATACCATGTCCCATCATAAGCATGTAATCAAACAGTCTCCATCCGGGGTCCGTCGCCCAATCATGCACCCATTCCCCCAAAACGCCTTGCAGAAATTCAGCCAGTCTGATTGTAAAGTAGTATGACAGCAGCAGGCTGTGGTATAAAGAACCACTCATCGATGTCCAAAAAGAACAATATCGTTGTCATCATCTTCGTCCTCGTCATCATCTTCAATATCTGATAGCGCATCACTGAGATCTTCCAACTCAGAGTCTTCATCATGGTCCGACGCGTTGCCACGGTTCCGGCTTCGCCAAAGCCCTAGGATATCATCCTCATCTTCTTCGTCCGGTGGCAGATGTGACATGATTGAATCGAAGCCCAGATTGCCAGGTGATACTGATCTTGCGACTCTGTCGGGCGCACGGAATTGAGTTTCAGCGGCATGGGATGAGTGCCTTCGTCTATTCCCTACAGCCACTGCTCCTCGGTTGCCACTAATCGAGCCAGAAGGTTCTCGTCCTGCTTCCACTACAGGCTGCCCCTCGCCATTCAAAGACGGTTGTGCTGTTGACCGGTCGCCCCCGATAATGTTCAGTTCCACAGTATTATACGACCGACATATGGAACATTTCAGACCCAACCAGTGGTACCGAACTGTGCTCCTTCCAGAACAGTCATTGCACAATATAACAGCGGTAGTATCCCGGAATTCAGGCGGCATCGGCTGGGCCTGGATGGCAACGTCCAGATTCCGGAATTGGCTTTCCATATTTGTGAGACTCTTGTTGCAAATCGGACATTTGTACGATACTTTCATGTGCTGTTCATAGCATCTCCTATGAATACTATGACCACAGGCCATGAAGACTACCGGTCGCGGAGATGTAAAGAGGTACTCGCCGCAAATAGGACAATCGCATTCTGTCGACCTTTCAATGCACTTATGAGAGCCCTCAATCGAGGTGGAGATACATGCACGGCAAGTCTAGTGCAAGTTAGCGATCGATATCGTGAAGCAACAGCGGCTTTCTCACCTTGCAGTGGAAAAAGTCCTTGCCGAGACCTAGGCCTCGACGGCAAATACCACAGTCATTACAATGGTAAACGGGTCTACTCTGACGGTTTTCCCACAAGTGGCATATATCACAATAATAGTAAGCGGATAATTCTCCGCAGTTGATGCACATATCCGAAGCCTTCTGTGGTGTTGTACAGAGCATGCAGAGCATGTTCTTAGTCTCCGTGCGGATGAGGTTATGATCTTCGTTTGCGTCGTGACAGAAACGGCACGTATACCATTTCTTACAGGTAAAGCATTGAAGCTTAACGTTTCGTTCATAGTGCTGGCATCCGAGAGGCTGTTCCGTTTCTGGTAGCAAGTCGTATGGTTCCACCGGGGTTTCACTTCCATGTCGCTTCGGCGGTTTCGCTGGTACAAATGTCGGGGTTTTATCCTCCTCGCTCAAGGTGAATGTCTCTTCGGTTTGGTTCTGCCAGAACTTCAATGGGTGTGACGCTGGTGACGACGGAGACTGTGAAAGTGGTTGATCCAAGTTGTCGCCATTCGCCAGGATCTTATTGACAAGCGGGACGGTCTTTGAGGACTTGTAGCCTTCCAATAGAGCATCGTGGATTAACCGCGCCTTGTCAGATTGAGGTATATCCTTATTATTGATTATATGTATACGAGATCGCAGCTCCCGCATGCCATCATCTTCCGGAATTCGACGGGAGCCGAGTGGGCTCAAAGCTATGCCGATATGATCGCGAGGAGGTGAGTCTTGAGACATGATTGGTAACGGTTCGGGTTCCTCGACTCTTGTTTCCAAGGTCGAGACGCTGAGGGGTCGAGTGAGGGGAGAATCGACGATCGGCGCAGGTGCCGGTTCAGGTACGGGTGCAGATACAGGCGAAGACACAGGACTATCGGCGTGACTATAATCGCTTACTGCGTCGGCATGTTCGGTCGAATCGCCTCCATCGCCAATGAAGGTAGATCGTGAGATTTCGGAGAATCGACGAGCTTGACGCAGGACCGGATTAATGAGAAAGTCGGAGACGAGAGAAGACATCAAGTAGGTAGGTAGGTAGGTAGCAGCGGAAGCTTAAAAGGTTAAGTCGAGAGGAGGGGAGGGCCTGAGCGGCGATCCAAGGTGCCAATAACGATACTGTACGGGCGCACTAGAGTAGACGTATTGATGCTTGCGCCGAAGTCGATACAGCCCAACAGAGGAAATGGAGGGTGAGAAGGACAGGAGGATAGGTAATCTGATAATGTCAAAGGAGAGTAAGTTGCCGTAATATCCAGGTTAAAGAGGAGTAATGGTACGGGTCTAACGCCTCGGAATGACGAGAGACTGGGGAAAGCAGAGTCTCTACGGCGTCTCTGGTCTAGCTCGAGCTTTGAACACGACTTGAGTGGATGACATAAGATGATTTGGTCGCCAGTGACATTGATGCAGTGGAGTTGGAGGTTCCCGAACAGCGGAGCATAGGTAGGTCAGGTTGGCGGCTGATGGTGGATTGGATGGATGCGATGCTGAGAAGGGGGAGGCGAAAGTTGGAGGGAAAGGGGATCGCTTTTAGCATGTGACTGCGCTTCAGCGACTGACGGTTTACAATTAACTTAGAAGTGAAGTTCTGTGAATGGCTAGATGATAACAGTAGGATCAATGATGATCACATTTCATCGATTTATTCAATATATTGGTTGCAGAGAAGTACCACCAAACCTCTAGCTCCGATGACGGGAACAACCCAAACCGCATGTTGTCGCGACCTGAATCAGACGAGGATTCGGATATAGAGGGACATTGGTGGGGAAACTGAACGATACAAAGCACGAAAAAGGGGACGATGGCGCCAAAATTGGCAACAGCGAAAAAGAAACGTAAAATGAGAATCTCTGTTGAAATCGGCGGTCAAGATTGGATCACTTGGATCACTTGGACCATCTGCACGAGTACGGCGTAGTCGTGCTCAGGGTCTAGACTATTTATACCTTGCCGAGATCTTGGGTGTAGATGTTTCTTATATTGAGTTGAACTCACACGGTTGGTCACTGAATCAAGAATTATTCGCAAACTTTGTCGGCCTTTCACAATTCAATTCAAAATGTTATCGCTCAACCGCTGTGGTACATAAGTGATAAGCTGAAAATATTCGTACAGTAAGAGGCTCTGGGAAGCGTCATGAACCCGGCAATCCGGTTTAGATGCCGAACCGTGGGTCTCTATGGCTTTCAGACATCGGCATGTCTCTGCCATGGATAGTCAGGTACGCAAACAATATACGAAACGTCATCGGATAATCGCCCGTAGAGAATGTCTTGCACAATTGCTTTCAGAGCTGATAACTTGGAGTAACTAAGACATGTGATTGCCAAATATGTATCAGCCAAGTAGACTTGGCCACCAGTAGTTAAGATGTTCAGTTGTGTTCTTCTTACTGTACCTACACGATGGTGGCTCACGACAGTCTTGGAGAACAACAACTGCTCAAGTGGAACCATTGGCGAACCTGAAACAATAAATAATTCGAGACAAGAAAGATATTTACTAAAAATCGCAAAAAAGAATGATCACGCTGGGGATCGAACCCAGAATCTTCTGATTCGTAGTCAGACGCCTTGCCATTGGGCCACGCGACCTCGTTTGTTAATGAAAATTCGTGCTCACAAAGCATACATGTCGCTGGATGTTTGGGGAGCTGACAGCAGATGCCACTTTCTACTGAGAGGATCCTTGCTGGTGATTGCCCCTAAAACATTGGGTGCAACGCCACTATCGAAACCGGACATGGGAGCTGGAAGGCCTGGGCTTGGGCTAGGCTGAAGTGGGGTGCTATCGACTGGATCGGAGCTGGCGCCACCACTGGAACGTACGGGAGCAGCTGTTTAGCGCGGTCAGTAGAGCATATGTGGCATTTCAGGGGACATCGATTCGTGTCGTGTAGCAATATTCTTAGAACCACCATTAAACGCCTGTTCCTTTGGCTCGGGATCTTTATTTTTTGTCTTCTTTTTCTCTCTGGATCTTATTCTTTTTTCCGATCTGAGTTGTCTTTTTCTTAACCACAGGTCCTTGCCAATTAGGCATTCCTCTCCCCGCATCAGCTCTTTGGTTGAAGTTGGTGGTCCTCCCTTGAGTCTCAACAGCTCGTCCAATCTTTTTTCTATCCCAGCTTCGCCAACCTCACCCCTTTTGGCTTGCACCTTACATCCTTCTTTCAAACCCTGCGACATCAACATCGAGCCGATATATTATACGATTGAATAAACAATGGCCGCCGACAAGGCTGCCGTCGCCTCAGGCGCTGATCTGGGCGATGGTCTCAGACAGCGTCCCGTCGCTGGACAGGCTACCTCAACGCCCCCGACTCCTCAGCCCGAGGACAACAAGAAGCTCGTCAAGAAGGTACCGCGCCTTACTACCGACGAATTGCACTTGAAAGATGCTGACCATTACTTAGGAGCCTTCGTTCCTCGAAACTCTCTCTCGATGGGAGGTTGTCATTGCCCCGCTGATCTCCACACTTTTGGCTATCTTCACTCGACTATACAAGATTGGTATCAGCAACATTGTCACCTGGGATGAAGCTCAGTACGTCGAATTGATTCCCATGCATCTCGAGACACGCCCCTAACTTCTCTACAGCTTTGGCAAGTTCGGTTCCTACTATATCAAGCATGAGTACTACTTCGATGTGCACCCTCCTCTCGGCAAGATGCTTGTTGGTCTCTCCGGAGTCCTTGCTGGCTACAACGGAACCTTCGAATTCAAGTCTGGCGAGAAGTATCCCGAGGAGGTCAACTACACCATCATGCGTATCTTCAATGCGGCCTTCGGTATTTTCTGCATTCCTCTGGCATACTTCACTGCTCGCGAGCTCAAGCTCCGTCGTCCTGCTGTCTGGCTTGTAACTCTCATGGTGCTCTGCGAGAACTCGTACACCACCATCAGCCGGTTCATCCTTCTCGACTCTATGCTTCTGTGCGGTACTGTGGCCACTGTCTTCTGCTGGTCCAAGTTCCACAACCAGCGCCACAGCAGCTTCGAGCCCGAGTGGTTCTTCTGGCTTTTCATGACTGGTATCAGCATTGGTTGTGTCTGTAGTGTCAAGCTTGTCGGTCTGTTCGTTACTGCTCTCGTCGGTCTCTACACCGTTGAGGACCTCTGGCGAAAGTTCGGCGACACCAAGATGCCTGTTGTAAGTGCTCTCACAGTCCATCGAATTGGCTTTCATCGCTAACATGTCCTAGACAACCTTCGGTGCTCATGTCGTCACCCGCGTCGTCGGACTCATCGTCATTCCTTTCCTGATCTACCTCCTCTCTTTCGCTCTTCATTTCGCCATCCTCGACCGCAGTGGTCCTGGTGACGCCCAGATGAGCTCCCTCTTCCAAGCCAACCTCAAGGGTACCCAGGTCGGAAAGGACAGCCCTCTGGAGATCGCAATTGGCTCTCGCGCCACAATCAAGAACATGGGCTACGGTGGTGGTCTTCTTCACTCTCACGTCCAGACCTACCCTGAGGGATCTAAGCAGCAGCAGGTTACTTGCTACCACCACAAGGACACCAACAACGACTGGTTCTTTTATCCTAACCGTCGAGAGGAGGACTACGACCCCGAGGGCGATCTCCGATTCATTGGCGACAACTCTGTTATCCGACTCATCCACGCTCAGACCGGCCGCAACCTACACTCTCACGATATTGCTGCCCCTGTCTCACGAGGCCACAAGGAGGTTTCCAGTTACGGTAACCTGACTGTTGGTGACGAGAAGGACCACTGGAAGGTTGAGGTCATCCGCGACTCTGCTTCTCGTGACCGTAGCAAGATTCGCACTCTCACCACTGCCTTCCGTCTTAAGCATGAGGTTCTTGGTTGCTACCTCCGAGCCGGTAACGTGAACCTGCCTCAATGGGGTTTCAAGCAAATCGAGGTTACTTGCACCAAGGAGAACAATCCTCGCGACACTTACACCCACTGGAACGTTGAGGCTCACTGGAACGACAAGCGTAAGTTTTTGTCAGAATCTCCTTCATAATGCAATACTGATGATAGACAGTTCCTCCTGCTGAGGCTGGCGTGTACAAGTCTCCTTTCTTCCATGACTTCGTCCACCTGAACGTCGCTATGATGACATCTAACAACGCTCTGGTTCCCGATCCCGATAAGCAGGATGACCTTGCTTCCAAGTGGTGGCAGTGGCCTTTCCTTCACGTTGGTCTTCGCATGTGCGGTTGGGGTGATGATATCGTCAAGTACTTCCTTCTCGGCAACCCTCTCATCTACTGGGGCTCCACCGCTTCTCTTGGTATTGCCGGTCTGGTCATCGTCTGGTACATCCTTCGATGGCAGCGAGGCGTTAACGACCTCTCCGATGGCGAGATCGACCACATCCACTACGCAGCTTTGTATCCTCTGGCTGGCTGGTTCCTGCACTACCTTCCCTTTGTTATCATGGCTCGTGTGACCTACGTGCACCACTACTACCCTGCTCTTTACTTCGCCATCCTCAACTTCGGATTCCTTGTTGATTGGTTCACACGCAACCGCAACAACACCATCAAATCCATTGTTTATGGCGTTCTGTACACCGTCATCGTCGGCCTTTACATCTACTTCATCCCTATCTGTTGGGGTATGACCGGCCCCCACAAGGAGTACAAGTACATGAAGTGGTTCGACAACTGGCGAGTCACTGACTAAGGGATTGGTCAATTCTTTTGATTTGGACGATCGCTGTTCTCTCGATTGCATATTGTGTGTGATCTAGACAGAATGTCTCATGGATCACCATGTAGATGTCTTTGTAATAATCGGGTTTCGGGAATATTCTGCGAGGATATAGAATTTGGGGTCTTATGGAAAGGACAATTCGCATGGGCCGTTTGGCAGAGCGAAGCATGGAGAAAAGAAAAGAAAAGACGAAACAGTCAGAAGAGACGAGACAACTAGTTACGGAATGAATTTTGCGTCGGTAATGCAATATGAGTTTCATTTCTGGGTTCTAATCAAGGTGGCCCAACCAAGGCCGACGATGTATTATGCATTATTGGGTACAATCCATATTGAGCTTTTCGCACACTTGTTCGATATTGACATGACGACGTTGCTGGCTGACTGGGTATCATGATACGTCGTGTTTCTGTAGATTTGTGTCTTCCTCCTCTTCAATTTACCTTAATGTGTGCTCTTAGCAACAGCCACCCCCTGATGACTTGTTGGCATCGCCTGCCAGCTTGACCTGACGGTTTCCACCGGCCCCTGCACCCTTGACGCCAGATCTTCTATCATTGAGATCATATTTGCCAGCCTGGATGTTGTTGTATATCCTCTCGGCGACGCGCATGAAAGCTTTTTCGACATTTTCGCCGCTCTTGGCGCTCGTCTCGACGTATTCCATGACTCCATTGCGCTTGGCCCACTCCTCTGCCTCCTCGCGTGTGACCTCTCGCTTGTTATCCTCTTGCTGCGTCAAATCGGCCTTGTTGCCAACCAGGATAACCACGATATCGGGCTCGGCAATCTGCCGCAGATCGTTGAGCCAGTCGGTGACGTGCTGAAAGGTCTGCTTGCGGGACAAATCGAAGACGAGTAAGGCGCCGCTTGCGCCGCGGAAGTATGACCGAGTGACAGACTTGTACGTTTCCTGCCCCGCTGTGTCCCAGAGACTAAGCTTCATATGCTTCTGGGGCGTGTTGGCTGCTTCCCGAGGTGGTTCAGGAAGGCCATCCGCTGCCTCTTGATCTCTATCTTCGTCTTCTGAAGAGGCAGGAGGACCGGGTTTTGAGTGAGGAGGACCGACAGGGACGATACGAGAGCCGAATTCAACACCAATGGTGACGTCGTGATGGGGCGAAAAGCGACCCTCGCAAAGACGAATGGTGAGACTAGACTTGCCGCATCCTGAGTCGCCGATGCAGACGAGTTTGGCGATGTAATCCCAAGGTGTGGACGACATGGGGAGAGGCTGAAGAGGTTTCGATGGGGACTAGGTAAGAGTCGAAAGTGTGTTGAGGGTAGAGCGCGAGCTACTCGATGGTTCGTTTGGTGTGTTCGAGCTAAGACAAGTCAAGCACGTGCAAGCTGTCCTCTGGGGTTGTGCGAGGTGAAAACCGAGGTACAGATCGGGTGTGAGATATCTTTGAGTTGGTGACGCTGACTTTTTGTAAGTGCGACTGGCAATGAAGATGAAGATCTGGTTTTGTAAGTGGCAGAGTTTTAGAGTTGACGCAAGCTTGGTTGGTTGATCTGCGACGTGGTTCGAGGTGGGCTAGCTTAGACTACCAGGGATGGATGAAGATGGATAGCAATAGTCGCCAATAAGGACCAAAGCAAAAGCCGAGACTTAAAGTTCAAGCGACTCAATGTTCACAAGAGATAAGGAGGCCTTGGAAACCAAACGATAGGTAGTTATGGCAGGTAATGCCAAAGAGTCGGAGCAAGAGAATTCAGGTGTTGGAGGGACAAGAAGGACGAGTCGACTTTGTGGTTTTGAGGTTCTGGACTGGACTGGACGGGCTATGAGCTGTCACAGGCCACTCAATACCTAGGTACGCAGGACTGGACTGACTTGTGCAATTTGTACAACACAACTGTCAAACCTCAACAAGATCAACTCCACAGTCAGATTATCTCTCAGGCACTCATACAAGTCGTAACGTATCAGTAGAAGTGTACCCGTGCCTGGGAGCTCGCCTCCGAATGGGGATTAGGAGGTTTCTTAGCGACGGTGACGCAAGGGGCATGGAGCGATAAGGCACAAGGCCCTTGCAATCTTCGTTAATGGGACTTTGATCAGTTGATGGCTATTGTCTCGCTCTGTATTTGTATTGTAGGGTATCTTGTTTAGGATGGATATGAGTCGTTTGATCTGGGGTCTTTGTTTCGGGAGTCATTCATGGTTTTGTTTAATGTTGATAAGGAACATTTCCGCGTGAGTGTTGGAAGGGATCTTCAAGCGTCACAAGACCAAGCAAAGTCTAGTGGTCTGCTCGATAAGCTACGAGTCAAGAGAGTTTGAAAAAAAGAGAAGTCATGACATTTTATAATGTATTTATCACATCACTTGTTGTAGGCGATCAGTCTATTACTGCAAGACTTGTGGCAATGCAGACGATATTCAAGTGAGAATACCGTCAACTGAAGTGGAGGTCATTGCTTGGTGCTACCTCTTGACATGAGTGATTCTGTGCATTTTCATCAACAGCATTTCTCTCCCTCACGTGAAGGTCTCTTAGACGGTCTCTAAGAGCAGTCAGTACTTGTCACGTCGTGTGCCTCTTCCGCATTCAACTCATCATCCCCACGACCTGACTGGGGTACGGCTGCCTTGTGGCGTCTGGGTCCAAAAGTTGGTTTTAGTGGAGTATGGAGAGTTCAGTGTCATTGACCGCCTGCCCAAAATGTTTAGATACCTAAGGTTGTCCCTTGAATGATGGACACGACCTCCACTAACAAGGGTCCTCCAGCGGATCTGCCTAGGCACTCAAGGCACTGCACCTGCGGGACGCAATCGGTCAGCGACTCATTCGCTGGCTGATAAGCCCCATTCATCTGCCATCTGCCGCCTTGCCTCATGACCGTACTGTACAGTACGGTACCTCGAGCCTTGACATCCAATCCAGCCCAGCCATTCATTCATCTGCAACTCGGACGTGATTTTTACCTTTCGTATTAACGTCAACTTCTTATCCCCTCAACTCTTTCCTTTATTCCCCTCGCCCCATATCTCGCGATACGACAAACCAAATAATCGTCATCTATACGGTGTAGCTTACACCACGAGCGTCGTTGGCTGCCTGTTATCGTATTTACGTCACGTCAATAAACTTATTTCACACGAACAAAACCGACTGGTAATTACAAGCTTACGCGCACGTGAGGTGGAAGGAGTCGAAAGAGCGAGATGTTCTCGGAGTGTATGTCTTTTGATATTTATCTGCAGCGTTCTTCAGTACTGACCTGATCTCTAGATGCATCAAGGTTCCTGGCCCAGTCGCAGTCAAGGATATCCAACTTTGGCCAGGCCGACAACAATAACGAGAACCCGCCACGACAATCAGACTGGTCATCACGACCTACACGGAACCAGCGCGATACGGGAAGAAGTAATGGACCGGGCAGTAGGTCTTTCTTAGGTCGAGGGAACCCATATCAACAAACCGGGGCTGGCTCTCGATTCGGTCAGCTAGCCTTCGCATCGCGAATATCAGCCGCCCAAGATGCACCTTTATTTCACAGCACCCTGGACGAATTTCGAGAAGAGGATGACGAGGAAGAGAGGGAAAGGGCCGACATGTTCGCCCTCCAAAGGTCAAGACGAGTAGCAGCAGCGAGCAAACTTGCCGATAGTGTCGAGTCTGATGCTCACAGTCGGGGATCTATGGAAGACAGCTTGAACCAGGAGGATCCTTATCGAGATATGAGCATGCGCCGCGGTATTCGAAGCAGTTGGAACGGCACTAGAAGCACCCACCGTCCTGGTGTGGCTAGAGATACCGTATTGGAAGAAGCTGAGGATGACTCCCGTTCGAGCGAAGACCAAACAAGCAATCGAACAGATGTTAAGGGTAAGATGGTCGATGTTGGACTCGAATCGCAAGAGGACCCGGACGAGGACCCTCCAGCTTCCTTGCTAGGCGGGGAAACTCCACGAGATAGTAGCCCTCCGGCATTTCAGCGATTTAAGGGTACGGATACGGAACGAACGCCTTTTATGGCAAGGCGGGATTCTACTACAGAAACCGATATGAGCATACGACGAGACGCCCCTCCCCAAGAGGAGCGCGTGCAAACCACTATTCAATACATTGAAGGCGAAATATTCAGACATGACCCTTTCTTTGCCTGGATCTTCCTTATCGCTCTCGCCGGCATGTTATCGACATTTTTCCTGGTATGGCTTCATACATCGCCGCGGAAGAGCCCTGTTGGCGATACGATTTATACGACATTACAAAAGTCATTCCACATGCTTGCAGTCGATACAGTAGTGGCCGTGTTTGTATCTTTCATCTGGTTAGCAGCTCTCCGCTCCTTTGTACGGCCTCTGGTCAGCGTCATCTTAGTTGCGGTGCCCGTTATCATGTTTTCCTTTTCAATCTTCTCCTTTGTGTCCTCCTTCAAGGGTCGTACACACGGAACTAGCTTCCAGGATTCAGTCATGCGATGGGCCTCTATCGTCCCCGCCGCTTCATGTGTACTCTGGATTTGGCTCGTGGTAAAAGGACGGCGTGCTATCCAACAGGCGATCGAGATCCTACAATTTTCCAGCCGCATTCTGGCCCAAAATTCAGCGCTGCTGTTCGTTGGTTTTGGATGCTTGGCCTTGATTGTGCTGTGGACTTGGGCATGGCTTGCCATGTTCACCAGAGTCTTTATGGGTGGTTATTTCTCCAAGCGTCTCGTTCGCTTCGTGATTCAACTATCAAGTTGGTGGCTTGGAGCTGGTTTCATCTTACTGTATATGTGGACAGTTTCGGTCATCAACGCTGTTCATCGTGCGACCACGGCTGCCACTGTATCTCAGTGGTACTTCCATCGAAATGCCGCCCCTGCCACACCATCGCGAGAGATTGTTTCGGCTGCTCTTAACCATGCCCTGACGACAATTTTTGGCAGTCTATGCGAATCGACTCTCTTATCACTACTGATTCGAGCTCCACTGATCTTCCTGCCTAGAAAGCTCGGTGCTGCTGTGACAAACATCGCCTCTTTCTGGATCCCTACACCTGTTGTTGCTCTGATGAACCCGTTAACTATTACTTACTCTGCCATCCACTCGCAGAATCTTGCAACGTCAGCTAGAGGCTTGGATCAGATGGAGCTTGTTTCCCCGGCTGTGCCAACAACAACACTGACACCTCGGGCTTTGCGTAATCGTGGACAACCTAACGGCCTTTTACCATACCGACTAGCCAAACTGCTTCTTGTAGCAACCCGACTCATTATGGCTACTGGTCTCGGTTTTGCTGGATGGGTGATTACCGCCAAGCAGCTCCGTTTCCAAATGCCAGACGGAGCAGGTGTTCGAGGTTCTGCTTACGCCTACGTTGTTGGTATGATGGCAAGTTTCATTGGATACTCTGTTATGGGCGCGGTGGAAGGTATCTTGAGCGGAATCGTCGATGCAGTTCTGATTTGCTACGGTAGCGAAAGGCGTATGGAGCGAGGACATGGTCGCTTCTGTCTCGAAGCAGCATACTTGTTTGGAGAGCGTCGGGGAGGTGATTCGTTGGAGTATGCCTAGATGTATATTTTCTTTGTTGAGATTTCGTTACAGCTGGCGTTTTTGGGTCAGGATTTTGGGAGGGATAGACCCATACCAGTGAGAATTCAGGGATACGTTCAATCGATCAATTTCATTTTGAGGATGGCATCAGATGCGATAGGCCAATCGTAGATTTGAATATGATGAGGTTTAAACAGAAGCTGAGCCGTGTAAGTTAAGGTCACATGTCAATATATGCCTGGATGATCACAGATGTCAATTGTGTGACCTTTAAGGGGGCCCGGCAACGGGGATGCGATCATCCAAGACATCATGTCATATCATTCAACACTGTAAAGTTTGTAACTAATAAGGAATATTCATTCTGGGCCGAACTTATCATGACTGAACAAACAAAGCATTCCAACTACTCATCATATCATAATACAAAAGAAACAAACTTCGTAACCATTCTGAAGATGACAGTGTCAAGTAGATGATTAAGCAGACGACATTACCCATGAAGTCGCCGGGGTCGAAGCAATACTTGGGAGTGGCGCAGTCTTGGGAGCAGCCCGAGTAAGCATCGACACAACAACTTGAGGCGTCGAAGCTATGGTTGGAGCTCGTGCAGTAGCAGGGGCACGAGCTGTCTTGGGTGCTGGTGCGATTCTGGGGAAATAGACTGTTCGTGAAGGCTGGAAGGATATGCTGGGGGCGAATGAGTGTTTTGCAGTATATGCGACTGCTTTGGGGACAGATAGGGGAGCTGGAGGTGAAACTTGAACTGGCGTTGGAGCTGAGACCAGAGAGATCTTTGGTGCGAAAGAGATTGTCGGCGAGGGCTTGGGAGAAATTCTCAACTCTGCGTGCTTGCGGATGGCTTCAGGGATAATAGGAGGAGGGATATTTCTCTTCGGTCTAGTGGGAGGGTCGGTCTTTGGCTTGGTTTCTTTCTGTTGAGGCTTTGGGGACATATCCTTCGGCTCTCTCTTGGGTTCTGACTTTGTTTCGCTTCTGACTTTCGTCTTTGAGTACTCTTTCGGTGCTTCGACTGGCTTGGAAATGGGCTCTGGCTCATCTTCGACGGTAGGGCGCGGCACTGTGAATTTCTTCAAGGGGGTAGGGCTTAGTTTTGGTGCTTGTTCCGTTGATACTGAGGGCTTGGGTGTATATCTCGCAAGGGAGTGAAGATCGTTTTCCTGCTTGACTGGTTCAATACTGGACTTGGGCTCGGGACCTGGCTTAGACTGAGCCAAATACTCAAGCTGGGGCTTGAGTTCTGGCGGAGGAAATACTTTTGGCTCAGCCAAGGGAGTAGGATTCCGCTTCTGTTTGGGCTTTTCTTCAGGCAATACGGGAATGATGGGAGACTCAGGCTCATATGCCACAGCCTTTGGTCTCGGAGAGGATGGCAAAGGTCTGGCCTCCGGTTGGGGTTGTTTCTGGGCCTTCTGGTCGATCTTCTCCGGTTCACTCATGGGTCCGATGTTTCTCTCGAGCAGACTTTCAGTTGTCCTTGACTCTCTCATAGGTCGTTGTTGTGCAGGCGAGGGGAGAGCTTCAGCCTGAAGATGCTTGATTGACTCGTCCGGCATCATGGGCACAATTGGCTTGCCATGGTCGAGTACAGGCTCCGAGTAAGCAGAAACCAGAGATGGCGGAGCCATCACTTCAGGGCCCTTCTCATTCTTGGGAGTAGCAGGATCAAACCACGATGCAAAGATTCGAGACTGGTCCTTGGACGCCCGAGGAGTTGCTTCAGCATCATCTTTCGATCCAAAACGCGAACTTATTGAGAATCGAGAAGACGTCGAGGGCCGAGGGGCGTCGTAGGATACTTTGGGAGAGCCAGTTTCTATGGCGGCGGTCATTTCAGGGTCTTCGCTGTTTGTACGCTTGAACATCCGGCCAATGCGTTTGACAGCTGACTTAGCAGTCGGCTTACGCTTGACGGATTTGATAGATCCAGGCATTGTGAGAACAAAGAGTAAGATTGATGACTGTACGATCGATGCACGAGATGGACAAGAAGAGCAGAGGAGCCGAGTGACGAATGACGAGATCCAATCCGAAGAAACGAACAGTTGGACAAATCTCAGGAGAACCCTAGATATTTATCCCTCATCTTCGTATAGCCGCCATACTTTTCAAGCGGCAACTAGGGACATTACGCCCCATGAAAGATATATCTGTATGGATGATCCATGTTGAGCAGCTGCAAAACACGACAGCTGAGAGACCTTTTGTTCCACCTGATTCATGAGTATTGGTCATCGGCACATGAATATCTGCAAGACATTGGAGCTGCGAGGATATACGACTAGGATGCACATCTTATAACCTCAGCTGAGAGTATGTTTACTTTTGTTGTGGTTGATGCAACAGGGGATATCGTTGGTCCCCGGACTTCCACTCCGGTTAAGCCCGGGAGGGGCCGGATCCGAGCCGGGATGTCTCTCTTCAACCCAATTTTGCTATACCACAGGTAACTCGGTCCAGGAAGAGCAAGATTGCTTAGACAAACGTTGATAGGGCTCTGATGCTCTAAATGTCTACAGTCCAGCCAGGTGCGCTGAGATATACTTTACTGTATTTAATATTTAATATACTTATGTTCTCGCCAAGACGGGAGAGTCCATCGCGGTGCAGAACAGAGAACGCCTTGCATGTTTCAAAGCCGAGTCTGCATGACGCATGATTGTTCTCGACGAATGATAAAGCCAATTGATGTATGCAATACTCGGGTTTGTTAAGGTTGCCAGTTGTCAGCGATCCATGTCCCTTGTACATATTCATATTCCTTTCGCCCGTGAAACATTGATAAGTCGTAGTCAAAACAGGCAGGTGTCAACTTTATCACTTCATACACGTCAAAGGTTGATCAGATTTAGGTCATGAAAAGGTTTTGAACCTTTGTTCTTTGCTCTCTATACGAATAAAAATATAAACACTTGAAAAAGGATGTGTGTATATATAGGTATCAATGCTCAACGTCCAGCGCTATGCAACATTTACATACCCCAGTTGTTGTACTGCCACTTGACGTAGCTGGTGTCAATCTTCTTAAGATCACCGACACCAATGTTACCGGCATCGACAGAGACCTCGTACTTGAGGATGTCGATGACCTTCTTGACACCCTCAACACCGTAGATGTTGGAGTACATGAAAGGACGGCCAAGACCAACAGCCTTGACACCGAGGGACAGAAGCTTGAGGATGTCAGCACCGTAGCGGACACCACCGTCAGCGTAGACCTCGATCTTCTTGAAGATCTCAGGATCCTCCTCGTGGATCTCAAGAGCGACCTCGAGAGGAGAGGGGCTGCCATCGACCTGACGACCACCGTGGTTGGAGATGATGATAGCGGGGACACCGTGCTCAACAGCGAGCTTAGCATCGGCAGCAGAGTTGATGCCCTTGAGGATGACGGGAAGCTTGGTCATCTTCTGGAGCTTCTTGTAGTAGTCCCAAGTAATGTAGGTGTAGTCAGTGTTGGCAGAACCAACACCGAAGCGGGCAGCACGGTGACGGTTACCGTTGGCGGCAGAGTCAACGGTGAAGACAATGGCAGCAGCGCCAGCCTTCTCAGAGCGCTCGAGGAGCTGCTTAGTGGCAGTGTCGTTGTCAGTCTTGAGGTAGAGCTGCTGGAAGACGACCTGACCCTCAGCCTTGGCCTTGGCAATCTCCTCAATGGTAAGAGAGGCGTAGAGAGCGGGCATGTAGAGGATATCACCCTCAGCAGCACCCTTCATCAGGTTCTTCTCAGCCTCAGGGTGAGCGTTACCAGCCTTGGCAGCAGGGCTGATGAAGAAGGGAGCAGAGAAGTTGTGGCCCAGGATGGTAGTGGGCAGAGTGTTGGCGACGTTGGTGACATCAACCATGACACGGGGCTTGAAGCGGTAACGCTGGAAAGCCTCGAGGTTGTTACGGTAAGACCACTCGCCAGCGGCACCGTTACGGTAGTAGGTGAAGTTCTCAACGGGGAGGTAGTTCTGGGCAGCCCACTCGAAGTCAGGGAGACCAACCATGGCATCAAGGCTGGGAAGCTCTCCCTTTGTGAGGTTTCCGACAATCAGGTCGAGACCAGTATCAGGCTGGTCGAGGAAAGGTCGGGCAGCCATGGCCCCCGAGATGAGGGCAGAGGCGAGGATTTGGCAACGCATGGTGGATGTGAAGATGAATGAGTGAATGTAATGAATGTAGAAAGAAAGAAAGAAAGACTGTATAAAGTGGGAGAAATGAAAGTATTTGTCTTCGCTGAAGAGTTGAATAGAGTAGCAACCGGATGTTGATCTGATCTAAAGGGCGGAGCGGCTCTTTTAAACTTTTAACTACTCGGCCAAGGATATCTAGTATCTTGTTTCTGTGGGATACTCTTGGCTTGAGACCAGGATCGATAAAATCGGACCGTGTACCGTTACCTTGGTCATGGCTTCTCTGTGCTGCGATGGGATTGATGGAGGATGTTTGTTAGTGCGACATGTCAAGACTTCCCTGGTAAAGTCTAAACAAGGACCCGGCACAACCAATGGCATGTATATGTGCTTTCAAAACGAGGCAAAGCAATTCGTAGGGTCCACTGCTTAAATTGCATGTGTACGAGATGTTGTTATCTTGCCTCTGCATGCATCTGCTCTGTTTCAGTAACAGGTGCAAAGGATTGAGATGTAGTGGAGATATTCCTTCGTGAATAACAGAGACAGATAAAGACAGAGAATTAGTACCATGGACTAGTTGCAAGGAGTTTACATTCCTCTTACGCATTGAGTCTAATAACTTGGCAGCAAGAGTCAATATCGTCATGTCAAACATGTTCGCATAACGCACAACCAAGAAGAGAAGGTTACTCTGAAGTCTAGTCTGTCACATCTTGGCACATTAACACAATCGGTTATGAATTCGTCCGTTCTACTTCTACCCCAATCGATACTGGGGAATTAATGGAGTACAGTTACAGTAGCAATGCTGGGGCCGAACTGAACTGATATTAACAATGCTCTTGGCGCTATGATCCACGTACAGCACCTGAGATCCATATGTAATTACTAGTATAGTGAATGCAATAACCTAAAAACTAGGTTAGCAAAAAAGGTTAATAACGGGAGAGACGGTTGTCAACGTTAGCTCCAAGATTGATAGACGCCTCTTTTCTTGTTTCTCAGCTTTAGGTTGCATAAAAAAAAACAATCTCCTGCCCCTTGTGCTCTAAAAAGTTTAACCATGTTTAAGCTTAGAATAACGTCACTGCTTTGTCTCTGCCTCAGTTGACTCAGGACTGTTCTGTCGGCCATTGTCCATATCTGGCAGGGTCTGAGTCTGAGGCAACCCACTGTTGCACCTAAATTGTCTGTGCTGGGTCTCTTGATCATTTCGATTGAGACAAAAAAATGTCCTGTTTCACCTCCCATTTCTCATGGTGGAGTCTTTTCTTCAGAGTCGAGAGGTAGGTCACTCTGCTGGCTCTAGCTTTCACTAACAAGATTATCCCACTCGGGAAGCCCACTTGGTTTCTTTGAAGACAGTGACATGATTCCAATAATTAGAGTTTATTTACTCGTCATGCGTTTACTGACTACGACGTGACTGACGTTGCAACTGAGGCTTTACTCAAGCTGGTTGAACAATTATCCATTCCTGCTTACTCTATCATGCCATCTACTTCTTTCTTCTGGAATCCTTCCAAGCAGGGAACAAACCCTTCCTTCCGAGACTTCCCCTTGCAGTAAGAAGAATGAGCAGGGGTGCTGTATCAGTGTATCTAGATATCATCCATGGGTGACATCCTCGGTGGATTTCCAGCATGGTCCCTTTCATCTCGGCGACAATTCCTTGTCGGTCAGTTACAATTCTTGGTTTTTTCTCTCTTCTGTATGATTAGTCAAGAGACCAATAAACTTACAAATGTTCCGTCTCCATATAACTGTCTCAACTGCCGACCAGGTTCATTTACGGCTAGGAAATTGATTTCCGGGCTAGAGATGAAACTTGCTTTATCAATCTCTGATTAGATCGTGGCATGTTGCGCCGTTGAACCAAAGTAGCGGTATCCGTATCCGTAGCCAAGTCGATTTTATCGTACCATAGATCTACATGACATCCCACATAAAGTTTGAATCATCTAGACTAGACTGTATTGTTTCTATGAAAGCTTGACTTCCGTTTGTTCCGTGTCTTTGCTTGCTCCATCAGAAACCCATCAAACTTACAAACAATCTGAGGCTGTCGGAAGAACTCCTGCTTGGGAGTCTACACCGTCCGTCCGGTAAGTGGATATCAATGCCAGCGATTTAGAGGAGATTTTCACAGTGAGAGTCGGGCAAGGAAAGGGGTCTAGATTACTGTGGTTTATGAATCATTATTACTGGATGTAAGACGAGATCTCATATTACTACCATATATGCCTTATCGGAAGTATTATTCACCTCTCTAGGGTTGGTAGATCATGTTCATCAGTCTCTACAGGCCCAGGGTTTAAGCTGGGAAAGAACTGGTAATAAGGAGAGATGGCTCAAGCCCCCAAGTTTCGTTCTGTTATTCTTCCGTTGGTGTCGTAGATCCTAAAACCCTTGGGGATCAACTCCGTCGCTTGAAGTTAGTGATGTGAGCGGGAGCTACGGACGGGACGGCCCCTGCCTAATATCATCGAAACGAAGCCAAATTACGGACATTTACAAAGAAGACAAGGCAAAAAAAAAAAAAAAAAAA